>NC_081297.1:75487560-75790591 GCF_030435805.1 Mustela lutreola | reverse complement strand
ATAGTGACTTTATTGATTCTAAAATTTGAAAAACATTTAATGCTTCAATTATGATATATCTTTACCTTTACCTTATTTTTTATTTTTTCCCACAAAAAGAAGTAACTCAGAAGAGATTCCTCCAAAAGGTGGAACATGAAAAACATTGAAATAATCTCAAGTACATCATCTGTTCCTATACTTTGTACTTTAGATCCTAGTAGGGACTTAAGTTTATTATATGCCTGTTTGGTCTTTCTTGTGGGGTAAGAGTTTAAGGAAGGACCTATCTCTTCCTCACAATTGCTATTTTGAGAATCAGTCACAAGAGACCTCAACCAACATAAACCTTTACAATGAGCCCTAGTCCAGAGAATGGAAGTCTATGATAAGGTCAAGAGGTTGCTTCAACTGACTTCCACTCAATGACCCTGCATAATTTTCCAGGGAATGTTAAGTTTTGTATTCAAAAGAATACCACTGTTTAAAATTAATTCTCCTCTAAATGTAGGAGAGATTTTAGCTGACCTTGGGCTTTTAAAAATTTATTATAATATACACTTCATTTTTCAAGCATTTTCCTTAAAAAATTTTACCTATTACATTTAACTTTTAAAAATACTACCAAACTGAATTTATTCATGTTTTTATCTTACTGTTTTATCTTGTCTCTTAAATAACATTTTCTTTAATTTGTTTTTAAAATCTTCCAGATGGTGACATTTTTCATCTTATTTATTCTTAGCTTGTATTCTAAATTATCTCTTTATCTCATTTTTTGATCATTTTGTCTTTTTTTTTCCCTATGTATACTGCAGCTTACGCTCCTCAGTCATTATGTGACTAAAAGTAGGAAAGAGTCAAAATAAAAATTTATGCTCTCTTTTACAGAATGTTAAAAGAGACTTCATGTTTATTCTTCATAAAAGCTCTAGAAAGCAGAGACTAAGTTAATGTTAACTCACCCTCTTTAATTCACACAATCCAAAAATCAAATTAACCCACAACAGAAAATTGAGCCTAGATCCCACATAAAGTTGCAACATAAGGAGTTTGAATTTTCCCAGAAAATTTATGGAGAGATGATTAAAGAAAGATAATTTGAATAGTACATGGAATATTTTGCATACTCTGGGTTTGCAATATATATCAATGTCTATCTATCCATCTCTATATCTTTATATAAAATTTATATAAAATATAAATGCTTTTCAATACCAAGGAGAAATCTGATAAATATTTGGGGGATTAATATTTGACTGAAAGGCAGATTCCCAAGCAAGAGGTATTAGTTATTTGACTATAATTCTCACCAGATACTAGGTATTTGGTAACAGGTCAAAATTGGTTGATTTTTTTGTTACTTAGAAGTAGAGACATGTTGACCACTGCATCTTAGGCTTGACTTTATATGCCTTCCAGGCTAGTAGTCTATTAAAAATGTTTAAAATCCAGAAATTTATCTCTGAAGATACCTACAAAGATATGTGGGTCAGGAGATTCTTAATACAGAAAATTGTAAAGAAAGATTAAATATTAATTAACCCAAACCGCTGTTCTGTAATGTGTCATGAAGCTAAGGAAGGAGATAGGACAGTGTTCATAACAATGGTGATGTTTTGTGTAAGCTCACCTGTTGTTCTATTCCATAAAACAGAAGGCAAAGGCATCTTAAATGAGGACAAATAAAGGTGTAATTAAAAAGACTTATGAAAAAGGGTTTCAGTAACTGATCAGAGTCCTAAAACTCCAATCATTCTATTTTCTAAAAGGTCAAAATATGAAATTTTAATGATACAGGACAAGCCAGTGGGTACTTCTTTGTCTAATAAAGAAAACAAAGTTATTTTTCAGATTCAATCCCTATTTGATTATTAAAGAATATATTATTTTCCTACGACATTTGCCAAATATTTATAATAATGTGGCTGAATAGGTCATTAGGACAGAGAGAGAAAGTAAATGTCATTAAATTATCTCTCTTAGGAGCTAGAAAAATAGAGCAACATCCCCAACATCCAGGCAAAGAAATCCTTAAAAAGCCTTTCTTTTCCCAGAAATTACTATAGTATCCTTGAATAGTTTCAGTACCTCCTCATTTTCCTCTGTCACTGTATCAACAGAGACAGCTCCCACAGGGAAGTTCAAAATATTATAAAGGTAAGTCTAAGATACAACACCTGGAAATTTAGCACATTGACTCCTTAGAACCCTTGCAGTAAAACCAGTGGGTGAGGAGTGAGAGGGCATAGTCTTAGTCCTCATTCTATTTTCTAATCGTGTCACCTTAAAATTATTGCTTTAAATTATTTTATCACTTAACTCCTCAATTATAGAATAAAAGAAGATTAAAAGCCTTGTCTTCATATTAGTGGTTGTGAAAATCAAATTAAATAATGCACACCAAAAAACCTGTAAGCCAACGAATGTTGCAAAAATAAGAATTTGGAACTATTTGGCTATAGAAAAGAAGAGGGAAAGAAGAAAAAACAACAAATAATAACCTTGCGAATGATAAAAAATAAATTCAGAAGAAAAATATGTTTAGAGAAAAAGGTTAAAGCTGATGGCAATCTCATAAACAGTAGATTTTAATATACTAATTCTTAAAAGTTTCAATTAACAAAACACTGAGGTAGTGACAAATCCTGGGTTAGAGTACAATTTGGGTTTTTAAGCCAGTACATTTCCCCCATTATAGTTTCTTTATATCATACAAGGCTGCATTTAAAAACAAAGAAGGAAAGTTATTATCAAGGAGAATCCCTCTAGAATCCAGGTTTGAAGGCTGGACATACAACAGAAGAGAGAATGACATCCGACCCGAGGGATTTCCATTTGTCAATGAATTCACATCAAGTCTAGAAAGAGAAGAATCCAACCAAAACATTACTATTTGTAAGACAAGAAAAATAGGCTTCCTGTTACTTTCGAAAATTTTGTCTCATAAAATTGAAGAAGGTGATATAATGAAATCATAGTTTTACCAAGGAAATTAGATTTTAAACACACCAGAAGAAAGGTACAGTGAAGTTTTGTCTTGATCAGACATGTGAAACATGAAGACAAGAGGTGGGGCATGCTATTTCTATATTTTTTAAAGCCTGGGGGTTCTAAAGCATAGACCCAACGACTATGTAAACAAACAAACGAAAACTCAACTATACTTCTTAATCTAGTCCAGAGACTTGCAAACTCCCATTCCTACTGGCCAGATCTGGTTTGCTGCCAGATTTGTATATCAAGTGTAATGAACAAAGATATTCTCATTCCTTTTCGTAATGTCTCTGGCGGCTTTGGGGCTACAATGGCAGAGTAGAGTACCTATAACAGAGATGGCATTGCTCACAAAGCTTTAATTATTCGGTTTCTGGCCCTTTATAGAAAAAAAAAATTGGTGAGTCCTGGTCTAGACAATATATAGTCATGAATGAAGAAAGAATAACTATTCATTTTAGATCTATTATGTGTCAGGCATCATGCCCAGCAATGTACATCTCTAGCTCTGGCTATATTTCTTTATTTAATGCTCACAGCCATCCTGTGAGACAGGGATTACTATCTAAACTCTACAGATGAGGAAGTTTATATTCCAAAGCCCAAGTAAAACTAACCCAGGGTTATACTGCTAGTCAGCAACAGATTCAGGATTCAGATGCTTTTTGTTATTCTGGTTATTATTGGTTTGTTTTAATCTTCATAGTCAATGGTCTTTGTACTAAGCTACACCATCTCCTGGAAATTCATGTTTATGACCAACTTCATAAGCAAAGTCATGTATATATAAGGAAGAAAATTGCAGCTTTCTTTAAATTAAAAGAACTTTAAGAAAAGCTGATTTATAGTAATCAGAAATAAGTGGCAAAAAGAGAAACAGCTATTATCCCTATTTTGACAGTGAATGCTTATCAAACCTTGTTCAGCTCACTCCATTTAACATTGAGTGAGTGATCGTACAGGTCTAACCCAAATCCTTACTGCAAGAAACTTCATTTATCTTCAGAGCAGCATATTGCTTCCAAGTTTCTTCACTGACCTGCAATGCATGTCATAGATATTAAGGCAAATATGAATATCACAGTATAACCTCAGTGTGCTTTTTGGCAGAGGTGCTGAACTTTCTCTGTATCTAGTAACCATGCCCCTTTCTCACAACACATTTAATCTCTTTTGCCTTTTTTAAAGTTATCTTATTCAGGGGGCACTTGGGTGGCTCAATCCAGTAAACCCCTGACTTTGGCTCAGGTCATGATCTCAGTGTCCTGGGATCCAGCGCCACATCAGGTTCCATGCTCAGCAGGGAGTCTGCTTTTCCCTCTCCTTCTGTCCCTCCCTCCCACTTGTGCTATTCTTTCTCTCTCTCAAAGAAATAATTGAAATTTTCTTTTTCTTTTTTTATCATGTTCAGTTAGCCAAAATATAGTACATGATTATTTTTGATGTAGTGTTCAGTGATTGATTAGTCGTGTATAATACCCAGTGCTCATCATAACATGTGCCCTTCTTAGTACCCATTACCTGGCTACCCCATCCCACTACCTGTCTCCCTTTAAAAAAAAAAATTCACAGACCTGTACCCCTGGGGATAAAAATATATGTTTATAAAAAATGAAAAATTATTAATAAAAAAATTATCTTATGTAGTACTTCTCCTTCTTCTCCTCCTGGTAAATCAATGCCACTATCTTTGTTTTTATACCCCAACCCACATTTATTCATCAACTGTAAATATTCAATATAAATAACCATGGGGCTCTGCTCTCACATTCGTGTCATGTTTTTTACTCTGGGGACAATAAATCTCAGTAACCCAACCAAAAGTCTCTCACACCTGTACACAGATAAACTCACCCAGTGTCACAGCTTATATCTAACAATTTAGCCTTCCGTGAGAACTGGAAGAAGCCAGAAGATGAGTTTAGATTTATCAATAAGAATTGTAGCTCTACCAAAAAGACCACAGAATCTGTGTTAGGGATTTCAAAGAATGAAGTAGGAAATTATAAAGTGTCCTTTATGGGCTGATGTTTTAATATTATGGTAGTGTATTAGTTGATACACCATGAAGTATATTGAAAGGAGATCTAGAACTAGGTAAATAGATGTTTATTGGGAAAATACTTTGTAATTAAAAATTGTGTGTTTGTATGGATGAGATATATGTAGCAATTGTTTTTAGACGTTGGACATCTGGGAATGTAGCACATATATTTCATTAATAAAATAGCTCCCGGAGATCTGTGAGCTGAATGGAGATTCTCAAATTCCCAGAATGCTTGGATACATTAGGATTTCTGAACATCTAGATGAAAGATACTTTGCTAAATGACATATTCCTCAGTTGATACTGAAGGAAAGCTAAGTTTTAGGAGTAGGATTTTTTTTTTTTTAACCGCTATAGTAATGGCTACTCTAGGACAATTCTAACAAAGTTCAAACACAAAATTTGAAAGGTTAAGATCAATTGTCCAGAAAATTAAGTGTGTGTATGAAAAAATAAAAATAAAACTTAATTATATTAACTCTCCGTATGGAAAACAGCTAAATTCAGAGTCTCAATCCTGATATCTACAATGTCACACAATAAACTTTAAAAATCTAGATATGGAAAGAAGCAGGAATATATGACACATATTTGAAGGGAGAGAGCAGTAAGTGAAAACAAACTCTGAAAAATGATCCAGATGTTGGAACTAGCAGACAAGTCTTTAATATCAGCCAATACAAATATATCCAGAGATGTTAAAAAGTGGTCATAATGGGTGGAGAAATAGATAGATGGGGGAATATTTGCAATGGAATAGAGCCTATACAAAGAATCAAATAAGAACTCCTTAGGGATGCTTGGGTGGCTCAGTTAAGTGTCTGACCCTTGATTTTGGCTCAGGTCATGATCTGAGATGAAGCCCCACATCAGTCTCCACACTCACCATGAAACCTGCTTAAGATTCTCTCCCCTCTCCTTCTGTCTGTCTCCTCCAACTTGCTCTTTCTCTCTCTAAAAAAAAAATAAATAAATAAAATAATAATAATAATAATAATAATAATAAACAAAAATTATGTTTAAAAAAGAACTATATAAGAAGAAATAAAAAATGTGAAATGAAAAATTCACTGAATAGCCATACTCAAGATCAGATACAGGCACTAAATTTAAAGACTGATCAATAGATATTACTCACTCGGATGAATGAAAAAAAAAGCATGAAAAATAAAGTATCATTAATATGTAGGATAGTATTATGAAGCCTATCATGTGTCATTAGAGTCAAAAAGAAAGAGGACAAGAAAACTAATTGGGATAAGAAATATACTTGAAATAGGCTGAAAAGTTGCCCAAGTTTTCTAAGAAAAATACCAACTTATATATCAAGTATTAAATCCATCATCAAACTGCTAAAACCCAAAGATAAAGGCACATTTTTGAAAACAGAGAAATGGTATATGGCATACAGGGGAAAAAACCATGCAAGTGGCAAATCTTTCATGAGAAATAATGTAGGTCAGAAGATAATGGAATACCATCATTGACATAATGGGAAGGGGGGCATTATCAACTAGAATTTATATCCATTGAAAATATCCTTACATTCTGAAGGAAAATGTCAAGACATTTTTCAGATAGAAAATTGAAAGAATTTTTTTGCTAACAGGCTTGCAGTAAAGGAAATATTAAAGACTGTTATTTTTTAAAATTTTTAATTTTTTATAAACATATATTTTTATCCCCAGGGGTATAGGTCTGTGAATCGCCAGGTTTACACACTTCACAACACTCACCAAAGCACATACCTCCCCAATGTCCATAACCCCACACCCCTTCTCCCAACCCCCCTCTCCCCAAGACTGTTATTTTTGATGAAGTGGATACACACTCTATGGAAACTTGATGTGCATGATGGAATAAAAAAAATAGCAGAGTTAGTGGCTTTATTAGTAAATAGAAAAACCATATTTTTATTCTTCATTTCTTTAAAAGACTGATGACTATCTAAAACAAAAGTTCAGGGCACATGGATAGCTCAGTCAGTTAATCATCTGCCTGTGGCTCAGGTCATGATCCCAGCCAGGGTCCTGGGATCAAGCACCACATATGGTTCCCTGCTCAGCAGGGAGTCTGCTTCCTCCTCTCTTTCTCAAATAAATAAATAAATAAATAAAATCTTAAAAAAAGAGAGAGACAAAAATTCTAGCAATCATCATGGGGTTTCTAATATATATTTATATATGGTCATATACTTGACAATACCACAAATTATAGGGATTAAAGCAAACTATACAATTGTTCAATTCTTATATTTCTTTGAGCTGGTACAGTATTAACTTTTAGGTACCGTATGAAAAGTTAAAGATACATATTATAATCCCTAGGACAACTAGAGTTAGAGGTAGAGTTGAAAATCCAAAAGAGAATTACGATGGAATACTAACATTCAATTTATAAGATGACAAGAAAGGAGGACTAGACAATTAAAAAAATTGAACAGATGCCTTTTTCATTTTAGCAGATGGAAGAAATAAAAGATAAACAACAAAATAATAGTTCTAAATCTAAATGAGTCAATAATTACATTAAATGCTAATAAATTTGAAACTCCAATTATAAGGGAAAGATTTTCAATCTAGATTTTAAAAAACCACAGAATTATGGATATCTAAAACCACTGCCCTATTATATATGACAGACATAAGTACATCAGATCAAGTTGTTATAAGAATAGTCCCCTCAAAAAAAATTATTTGTATAAATGCAAAAATTCTAAGAAAAATATTAACAAATTAATATATTATTATCAACTGGGATTTATTCAGAAATTCAAAGCTGTTTTAACTCCTAAATACTAAAGCAAGGAAATATATTACCAGAATAGAAGAGAAAAATAAGTATGATATTATCAACAGCTAAAGAAAAAATATTTGGTAAAAACACAAAAACAAAATATATTTTTTGTAAAAATTTTCAGAAAATTCAAAATAAAAGAGAAATTCCCCAGTCTAATTAAAAATATTGGGTGGCTCAGTGGGTTAAAACCTCTGCCTTCGGCTCAGGTCATGATCTCCAGGTCCTGGGATGGAGACTCACATGGGGCTCTCTGCTCAGCAGGGAGCCTGCTTCCTCTTCTCTCTCTGCCTCTCTGCCTGCCTCTCTGCCTACTTGTGATCGCTATCTGTCAAATAAATAAATAAAATCTTTAAAAAACATATTTATGACAAACCTACAGTTAATGATTAATGATACTTGATACATTGCTTTTAGAACAGGGCCAAAGCAAAATCACCATTTCACTACTTATATTCAGTACTGTGCTGGGGTGGTGGTAGGGGGATCATAGTTAATACAACTAGGAAAAAGAACAATTTAAAATTAAAAAGCTTGGAAAGGAAGAAGTAAAATTTTCTCTGTTCATAAAAGCTACCATTAAATATGTAGAGAAATCTTGGAAATGGGTAAACAGACATTTTCTATAAAGAGCCAGATAGTAAATATTTTGTGTTGTCCAGGCCTCATGGGCTCTATTGCACTCAACTCTTGTGTAGACAACATAGAAAATATATATGTGAATGAGTATGTCCGTGTTCCAATGTTTTGTAAATAAACAAAACAGTGAGCCATATTTGTTCCACATGCCATATTTTGCCAAATTCTGATCTAAGAAATCTACAAAGAAGCCATGTAATCTACTAAGTACATTTATCAAGTTTATAGGTTACAAGATTGAATTAAAATTCATTGGATTTCAGTACGATAGCAGGAAACAACTAAAAATGAAATTATAAAAATTCCCATTAATGATATCACTAAAAGTATAAAATACACAAGGAAACATTTAAGAAAAGTGGAAAACCTCTTCACTGAAAACTATGAAACATTGCAGAAATTTTTTAAGTTTTTTTTTTTTTTTTTTTTTTGTATTTGACAGATCACAAGTAGGCAGAGAGGCAGGCAGAGAGAGACAGGAGGAGGAGGCAGGCTCCCTGCTGAGCAGAGAGCCCGATGCGGGACTCAATCCCAGGACCCTGAGATCATGACCTGAGCCGAAGGCAGAGGCTTTAACCACTGAGCCACCAGGAGCCCTGCAGAAATTTTTTAAAAGACAAATGCAGACTATATTCCCTGTGCTGTGCCTTTAATTCTCATGATTGTTCACTCCAAAACTGGAACCCTGTATCTCCCACACCCTTTCACCCATGTTGCCTGCCCCCCTCCAACTTCCCACCTATCTAGCAGCCATCAGTTTGTTCTCTCTATTTATGGGTCTTTTTCTGCTTTTTTTGTTTATTATAGTGCTGTATGGTGACAAATGGTAGCTACACTTGTGAAGATAGCATACTGTAGGAAGTTGTAGAAACACTATATAGTACCCCTTGGAATTAATGTTAACATTGCATGTCAACTATACACAAAAAAAATCCAAAATGACAAATGGGGTTATACCATTTATCAAATGAATAAATATTTTTAAGATATCATTTATCCCCAAATTGATTTTTAAATTCATTGCACCTGCAAACATCAACCCAGAGACATTGTTAAACACAGAAATGAATAAACTTCCTTACTGAAACTTAATGGACTTAGAGCAGCCAAAATAATATTTTTTAAAAAGAAAATAGAGATTTTATACTATCTGACTTTAAGAATTACTATAAAGCTTCACTCATTAAGACAGTACAATACTGGGGCGCCTGGGTGGCTCAGTGGGTTAAAGCCTCTGCCTTCAGCTCAGGTCATGATCCCAGGGTTCTGGGATCAAGCCCCGCATCGGGCTCTCTGCTCCTCAGGGAGCCTGCTTCCTCCTCTTTCTCTGCTTGCCTCTCTGTCTACTTGTGATCTCTGTCTGTCAAATAAATAAAATCTTTAAAAATAATAATAATAATAATAATAATAAGACAGTACAATACTGACATAGGATAATAGATCAAAAGAACAGAATAAAAAGCCCAGAAACAGGCTCACCAACATAAAATCAATTCATTTTTGACAAAGGACCCAAAGGAATTCAATGGAGGAAATTAAAGTCTCCCAACAAATTGTATTGGCACACCTGTATAGAATAAAAGGCCCACAGTCCTTACCTCACAATATGTTCAAACATTAATTCTGGATGACTTATATGTATAAACATAGAAGCTAAATATGTAATGCTTCTAGAATAAAATATAGGACATTATCCTCATGATGTGGGGAACTCTAATTAAACTCTAGTTTAAGTTTTATTGTTCACAGTGGTATGCTACATGAATATAGAAAGGGCAAATATTAAAATACTAAACTGCTTTGAGATTGAAATTGTTATCAGCCATGATTGTTTTTTTAAGATTTTATTTGTTTATTTGACAGAGAGAGAGCACAGGTAAGCATAGCAGCAGGCATAGGGAGAGAGAGAAGAAGGCTCTCTGCTAAGCAGGGAGCCCGATGCGGGGCTCAATCCCAGTACCTTGGAATCATGACCCGAGCCGAAGGCAGCCGCTCAACCAACCAACTGAGCCACCCAGGTGCCCCTGTAGTCATGATTTTAACATATCAAATATATAATTTATAGAAATCATATGGTATTTGTCTTTCTCTGACTGAATTTTTCACTTATAATACTCTCTACCTCCTCCATCCATGCTGTTGCAAATGACAAGATGACAAGAGTTCATTCCTTTTTATGGTATATGTGTGTGTGTGTGTGCGCGTGTATGTGTGTGTATATATAAAATTAATTCCAGATTATATATATATAATATATAATTCTGGATATATATATATACACACATACATATGTGTATATATACACATATATATGTATACATACATACATATATAATATATAACTCACAAGTAGGTTTAGAGGGAACATACCTTAACGTAATAAAGATCATGTATGAAAAACTCACAGCTAATGGGGAAAAACAGACGATTCCTCTATCGTCAGGAACAAGACAGGGATGCCCACTCTCGCTACTGTCATTTTAACATAGTACTGAAAGTCCTAGCCACAACAATCAGACAACAAAGAACAACTTTCTATATTTATCTTTTTCTTAGTTCTATCTAGAAGAAATGACATACCAGTTGCATTGAGCACACATAAATACCATTTAGTTCCTAAATGGTATTTTTTTATTAAAAAGAACCAAAATTACTTGAAGGATCAAGGCAGGGGAAATATAAATTGATCCTGGAACATTCTGTTGCAGTAGAAAGTAAAGAAGTGCACCACACAAAAAATGATGAGGCCATCATAGAGGGACATGGAAGAGATTCTTAGTGGCCAGATCCTGAGGAATTTGAGCATGATGATAAATTATAACTGCAAATATATGTCATTTCATAGAATAAGAATTATTTAGTTAACCCAAATATATATCATAAGGTAAATAAGTAAATAACTAGGAGGAAGAGAGGTCTCTTTTTATTTATTTATTTATTTATTTATTTATTTGACAGAGAGAAATCACAAGTAGGCAGAGAGGCAGGCAGAGAGAGAGAGAGAGGAGGAAGCAGGCTCCCTGCTGAGCAGAGAGCCCGATGCGGGACTCGATCCCAAAACCCTGAGATCATGACCTGAGCCGAAGGCAGCGGCTTAACCACTGAGCCACCCAAGGCGCCCAAGAGAGATCTCGTTTTTAATAGTGGAATGAATAATGATAAATACCTAATACACAATAAAGTTGGAAAATCATCAATGGAAGATAAAACTAGTGAATGAAAATTTGATTATGTAAAGGAGATATGCATCATCTCAAAGTATCTCCACACATATCATTTATTAATAAAAGAGGAAAATATAGGAAATTTGTAACAGAGAATCCTGGTAATAAGCATTTTCACCAAGAAATCAAAACTAATATAATCAAATTGCGAAAAACTGACATTAGAAGCCTCCTTAAATTATGCATTGAGAAGAAGCTTAGGCCTTACTTCAGTGATATTCTTGACCCCCCAAAATAAATAAATAAATAAATATATATATATATATATATATCATCTGATTCTAAGGAAACATCAGATGACATGATCAGAGACATGCCACAATGTCCTGTACACTTCAAAGATATTGAGGTCACAGAGACAAAGAAAGTCTAAGGAACTGTTTCACGTTGAAGTAGACTGAAGAGATTTGTGAACTACATGTAATCTATGATCCTGAATGGAATTCTTCTCTGAAGAAACAAAAATGACAGAAAGAACATTACTGGAACAATTGAACAAAACTGAACATGGACTCTGGATTAAATAACAGTGAATTATTGCTGTTAAATTTCCTGATTTTGATAACTACACTCCAGTTATTTTAGAGAATGTCAATTCTTTTTTAAGGAAAACACACTGAAGTGTTTAGGGATAAAAGTGCATGGTATTTCCAAATTGTTCCCAAAGTTAAAAGTATAGAAAGATAGACATATAGAGAGAAAATAATAAAGCAACTGGGACAATATGTAAACCATTGATGAATCTGGGACTTCCTTTTACTATTCTTGTAGCTTCTTTGCAAGTTGGAAATTACATGAAAATAATAAGCTACCAAAGAAGTGCTTTGCTCCTTTGTAGCTACTGGAAGCATGTATTAAATGATTATTTTTAAGGTATCTGCCAAGCTCAAACTTTTGGTTTTCTCTGGGGTCCTGTCCCCAAGTCCAATGGGGAGAAGTTCTGGCTGCCCAGTTTGCCCTGTACAGAACTTCTATCCGGGTTACCACTGATTGAATATACTGAAGACCTTTGACCTCTACTAAGTCACTATAATTTTCCTCACCAGGTATTTTTAAATAATTCATTTGAGAAGAAATGAATGGCCTTTTGTTTTCAACAGCTGCTTTGACTGACTCCCAGAGTCATTCCTCCCTGGGGAGGGACTCCCAGAGTCCCCTCTCTGCACCTTCCTCATAACTGATTTATCTAAATGGGTTACATAAAACACTCTGACCTTCGACATTCCTTCGTTCTTTGGGTTTTTGTTTTTCATTTTTTAGTGGAAGTAAAACCTTGCACAGAAATCACTCCACTCTGCTAGGATTTGTTTGCCTTGTCTTTCCCCTCCATAGTGTACACGTCCTGGAGAGACTCTGTCCCTGCAGTGGTGAGACCTGTATTTCTCAGAGGATTTAATTCAGGAGGGAAAGTAGCAGGAAGTCCATTTGGCCTTCAGTCTAACCCACAGCCTCCAATTCAGTCTTGCTATGAGTGAGGCTGATATTTTTATCTTCATCTATCTGATTCCTACCCATCTCTAAAATTGGTTCAGAACCCATAAGGGGAAAGGGGTGTGATTAATTATCACCCTCTGAGTGCAACAACTGCCAAGTGATCTCTGCAGGGTGGCTTGGAAAGCAGAGAAAAGCAACCTACAAGAAAAGAGATGATGCAGACTTGATAAGCATTGATGAATAGCTTCTTAATTTCCTTATTCTAGCTCCTTCAATTCCAGTTACCTTTGTCTCTCCTCCGGATTCCCAAGGACACAATATTTCTTTAGAATAAATCTTCCTTTGGGACTTCGACTAGGATCTAAAGAGACTGAACTAATTCCAGGTTTTATTCTTCCTGTCAGTATGGGGTATTCTTGGAATTATATTGTGGTAAATTTAACAATAATGGATGTTTTACCTATTGATGGCCAGAAAACCTGGTCTCATATTCTTCTAAGAGATATTGAGACTCCAGGATGACAGAGAAAGACACCAATTCAGGCAGACTGATCATAAGCTTGTACTTCAGTGAGCAAATTCTCAGTATCAGCCTCAGAAATGAAGAGAAGAAGGAACAGAAGTGGCAACAAAGGAGAGCTACACCGACTACTTCTGTTGAAATCAGGACACTTTGTCTTGGTTCCACAGGCCTAAGCAGCCTTCCAGTAATGATGGTACTAGGGGCTATTTCGGCAGAGAGATGATAAAGTGATTGAAAATTAGTTAAGAATATGAAATAGGGAACTGGCTGACATTTAGCCATATTTAATGTCCTCTAGAGTCAGTTCTGTGATTGCCTTGGCTGAGTTAAAGGCCATAAAATCACTTGAGCTGACGAAATTATCCTCCCTAGGTTTTTAAATGGAGAATAAATATTCAAACCTTCTTTCGGCCTCTTCTTAAATGTGTCAGAAAAGTGAGGTCATTGGGCAAACTGCTACCTCAAAAATTGGGAGACAGATAGATAGTACAGAAAACCATAGCTTACTGAAGCAGAAACCTAGAAACTGAAACCTCCACAAGAATCAATGTGGGACAGGAAAACCTGAATCCTAAAGATAGACTTGATGTTTCTAGTTCAAATCCCACACTCTCAAAGACAAAACCATTACCAAATAGTCAATATTCACAAAATAAAACAAAACAAAACAAAACAAAGCAAAAACAAAAACAAAAACAAAAACCCACACACAACAGAACAAAGGAAAAGCCCTTCTTTCCAGCTTCTTTTTTGGGAAGAATGGAAAAGCTATAAACTTAGAAAGAACCATCCATGGTTGCATCACCACACTTGGCTCATTGATTAGCTGTATCGACCCTATTAGATCTTACTCTGAAGAAGACTGAAGAAACTATCACCCCATTAACACAATCCCATTGAAGGGAAACCTCATTGTGTATTTCTAGAGTATCAGTAGGGAGTTTTGTGTTCCTAGGGCAGCCAGTCTAGATTAAAACAAACCTACAAGCAAACACATTGTTATGTTGAGGGACTAAAGATATTTGGGAAATATCACAAATAGATGGTTCATGGATTAGATCTCTCTTTGATGAACCAAGGGATTTTTCAACTGGAGAGGCCCCTTCCTTCTTTTAAGACCCAAATCTCTAGGGTAAAATCACTCTCTTCATTTCATGGTTTTCCTTCTATCTGAAACCCATATAAATCTAGACCCATATAAATACCAGCCCATAAATGCCACATTTGGGTTGTCTCTAACACATTGCCAGCACCAGGATAGGAAAGAAACTATTTTCTCTGGTGCTTGAAATTCTGAGTTAAGGTTTCCCAAAGAGACAGTACCTCACACCCAGATATTGGGATATTTCACCCTAGTGTAGTTAATTATAGTCCTGAAGAACTTTTTGGTCGTAACTTGCCTGAAAGTTAACTTGAGTCAGGAGAAGTGAAGCAGAAATGTATTTATTGTTTAGCAGATTTCCTTCTTTCCCTATACCCAGCTCTTTGACTATCTCAGCAAGGAAGTAGAAATGTTATGCTATTTACTCTGGGCTCCCACAAGAAAGAGAGAATCCACTTAATATATGTTGGGTGATAGTTCGGTTTGAATAGATTGCCTAAGCAAGAATCAATCACTTCATTTTTCCTAGGACAAGTTAGGAGAGTCCTAAAGGAAAACTGGCCTGGGGTTGTCCCCAGATCTGTAAAACAATTGTTTCCTTCCCTCATCTCAGATATCTCACTGCCAAGCTGGCTGGTCTCAATAGTGACCTCAGTAAAAACTCTTAATTCCCCTCTCTGAATGGTTTACAGATAGATGGGATATATTTGAATTTATGATAGGTATGTATGACAGGAATAGGACTTCACCAGGTGTTCTAATAAGAACCAATTCTCTACTTGTTTTTGTCTAAAAGTTGGGTAGTAAACTTTCTTAGAAGCTTCAAATTTTGTTTTACTCAGAATCTGATTTTTTCATAGACACGCCTTGTGAATCTTGCAGAAATCTGATTCAAGTTTTTTGTCGTTGTTGTTTACTCAGCAATATTTGAAAATTTAACACACACACACAATGTGTGATATAACAAATTGAACCTACTATAAGTCCATTAATACTGGATAAACTAATGTTGCGTCTGACTTAAATCAAATCTTTTGTCAACCTAGTTTAATTGATGGATTTCCTGACAGTATAAAATGAGTTTTAAATATTACCATTTATAATTATTGATCTGGCTAATATAAATTTGTCTACATATTTTGAAAACAAAATAAATGAACACTTTGAAGACCAAAACTGAGGTAAAATTGCAATCATTTCCTATAATTTTTTTATTATAAATGTTCTGTTCATCCAAACAATATAAAAACTTAAGTTTATATAAATAAAATATTACACTAGTGCTCCACATTGTGCTTGTTTATATATATATATATCATATCTCATATAGATATGTATCTATATGAGATATGAGTATAGAGTGATATATATTCTAGAATAATTATAAAATGACAGTAATGGTTGTATTGTTTGGATACCTTTATTTTCAGGACAGTTCTCAAGTCTATCACTTTATTTATTTATTACAAAAAGGTGAGATTCCCATTCTCATCTTATAGGTCATGGAAATGACAAAAATTCAATGACTAGTATGTTAATGGACTGAAGCCAAAGCACAGATTTTCAAATACCTCCCCAGGGACCATTCCATCTAGTCATTAAAAAAAAATTGACTTTCCAAAATAATTAGAGTCACAAAACTTAAAAAGAAATCCTCCCCCAGGGCCCAAAGTTTCTGAAAACTAACCAGAGCTTTTGCCTTCTCCGCAGCATTAACTTCCAACAGATCGTGAAATGTTTCCAGCCCAATGCTTCTGCAAAAATGCTTCTGAAAAGGAGTTCATTGACCACATAATCAATTGGTGGAAGATAGAAGGGGGTGATGAGCTGAGGGTAAGAGGAATACTTTTAGTAAATAAAGTCACTTATCCTGTAATAACATCTTGATTTACAGAAAGGGGTGAGCTTGGGATTGGGTGTCAAGAAAAGGGGGGAAATAGGAGGGAAGTGTGAATTAGAACAGTGAGTCTAAACATCTGACTCCTGCAGTTCTTCATTAGAATTATTAAGTGTATAGTATTGTCACACAAGGCTCTAAATCATGCTAAAATCTCAAATTGACGTTATCTCAAAGGGTAGAAGTGAGATGGTGGGTGTAGTGTGTTAAAAACAGGGGTTTCTGACTCCCAAATATTGACCATATTACATTGTCTTTCTCATCACTGAAGTATAATCTGAAAAATTAATAAATATTGGGAAATGAGTATGTCTGTTATGTAGGAAATTATTTTTATTGTGCAAAATAAGACTAGCTTCTAAAAATCAAAGACATTCACCTTCAAGGAGAGGCAACAAGTTTTATTAAATACACCTGGGGACTCACTGTAGATACTAAGCCTCCATTATTAAAGACAGAGAAACCATACTTTAAAAAATAGTATGTTTCAGGAGGGACAAAAAGGAGCTAGATATGTCTTAAAAATCACATTGAGGAAGACAGATATGAGAGATTCATGGCATTGTATTTATGAGTTAGGAGAAAACACAAATGATGCTTACTATATATATATTTTTTTATTTTAAGTAGGGATGACATAATAAATCTAAAATAATTATTTCTGTCAAAAAGCAGACAGTACTTGAAATTTCTAAGCATATTAAGTTCAGATAACAACTACTAAGGCCAAGTACTAAGGCTCAAGTCTCTTCTTGAACAGTGAATTTTTCATTTCATAGAATTATAGTTCAGTTAGAGTTCTAGAAGATATCCAGTCAAGCCTTGAAAAATCCCTCATGACTGGTCACTCCTGTTCTCTCTAAAAATCCACTCTGAACAATAAACAATGTCTTTTACCCCAAGATGACCCATTTTAATTTCTGACATCTACAAATATTACTTATTTTATATCAAAGTATTAATCTACCTCCTTAAATCTACCCATCAGTTGATCTTCAACCCCTTGTATTAATATGCATATATTAAAATAATTTGTTATACTTCAAATGCTGTTCTTAAATCTGTGCATTTAAATTTAAAATATATTGTGATGACCTTTCCATGTCAACACTTATAGAAATATTTCATCCTTTGAGGTGAATCAAGAGTATTCCATTACTCAGGTATGTCAGTTTATATAATGAAAACCTTCTTGATGGATGTTTAAATTATTCCCCTTTTTTCCTTTTTGTTTTGTATCGTTTTGCTTGCTTTCTTTCCATACATAATTATTTCTTTGCATCAGTGCTTCTGAGACTCTGTGGTGAAGACTTCGGTATTAATAGTTATCATTTTAAAAAAAGAAAACTGCCCGTGTGTGGTTATGAAGAATCCAACGGCCACTAATACAGTTCTGTGCCACTGCCTTGATTAGTGGTAAGGTGTTAGCTATTTTGTGCCCTCTAGAGGTCTCATTTATCAAACAAGAACTTATAAATTATCCAGCAGAGACCCCTGTTTGAATGAAATGCCCAGTGGGGGACATAGGATGTGGCAACTCTCGTGTGGGAACTAGGGCTTCCTAGGCATTGTTCCCACTTACTGCCATGTACCTTTGATCTGTCCTTTTCTTTTAACTCTGGAAATTTGCCATGTAATCTTGAAAACACAGCAGTCTTCCTAGACTCCTTCAAGTACCTAGTCTGATCAGCTAGAAGTTATCACTGCTAGCCCACCTCTTCTTAGCGGATCTTGCCTTGGGCTTCATGCATTGACTCGGCTCCAGCTGGACTCTCAACGTGGCTCTTCTCTAGCTCTGCAGCTTACATCTTCAAGCTGATTGCTCAGGGTTAAGGTGATCACTGGTCAGGGAATTGAGCAGAACTAACCAACATCTTCAAAAATTTAATAAATAATCTACTAAAATTTTAAGTGTGAGACAAACTGTGTGAGAACTAACCAACATCTTCAAAAATTTAAGAAATAATCTACCAAATTTTTAAGTGTAAGACATTACCTAAGCCCATTGTTAAGATTGAATATTTAATGGTAAATGTCTATTTTCCTTATAGTATTTTTTTTTCCTTCTCCAGCTGAGTCCTTAAAATGTCTCTCCTAGCTCTTGTGTCCAGGCATGTAATAACATTTTTCCTCTTCTGTGAACTACCTCTTCATACCAAGTACTACTCTAGTAAGAGTCAGATTGTTTTATTTAGAACCCCTAAGAATTGCTGAGGTTTCCCTCATTTAGATAAGCAGTTTCCTTTCTCAAGCTTCACAGTTTTCGCTCACATGCCCCTTCCTTGCTCTGTGTGAGTGCAGAGGACGTTTTCTGGGCTCACATCACCGTCCTAGGGCTTCTCAGTTCTAGCAGTGACAGAAGATGGGCTCTCCCTGCATATCAGGACGCTGTTGGAAAATAAAGCAAATGGGATTTGACATTCCAGTGGAGGAATCAATCATTCACTAATCCACCAAATATTAAATCTTTGCTCAGTAAATATTACACATAAAACACCAAGCTACATTTTGTAGGAAAAATTGAGGAAAGATACCATCCCTTTCTCCAAGGACCTCACAATTTATTGTCAGAAAAACACGTACACTTACAGATAAATAACCCGATGTGTGGTTCTCTAAGCCAAATTAAAAAACAAAAAACAAAAAACAAGGGGTATCTACAGAAATAAATGGTTATGAGTAAGTAAATAATAATAATTATTCATAAAACATGGGTTAACTGTTGATAGAAAGGGGAAAGTTCCAGATTAAGTCACCATTTAGTATTAACTTCTTTTGACTTCTAAATGCTCACAAAATCTCCTCATCTGGGCCATATATAGTTAGTCTTCCTTGAATCCTTCTTCCCAGCAACATCACTGCTCTTGATTCTCAGTATTTTACTTCATGGATTGCAAGAAGAGTCAAAGAATGGCAAACTCAAGAAAGACATGGAGGAAACATCTTCCTAAAGCCTCGCACAGAACTTACCTATGAGGACCACACAGCCTTTTCAGGGCCAGAAGCCACTCCAGAGTAAATAGTCTTAACTTTTCTTTAA
The DNA here is from genome assembly GCF_030435805.1 of Mustela lutreola. NCBI lineage: Eukaryota > Metazoa > Chordata > Mammalia > Carnivora > Mustelidae > Mustela > Mustela lutreola. Next base: position 75,770,913 of record NC_081297.1, on the reverse strand, counting down.
GTTAGAATATGCTGGGGCACCTGGGTGGCTCAGCGTGTTAAAGCCTCTGCCTTTGGCCCAGGTCATGATCCCAGGATCCTGGGATCGAGCCCCGCATCTGGCTCTCTGCTCAGTGCAGAGCCTGCTTCTCTCTCTCTCTGCCTCTCTGCCTACTTGTGTTCTCTGTCAAATAAATAAATAAAATCTTTAAAAAAAAAAAAAAAAAGAATATGCTACTTACATATACAAGAAGATCTTTGTCAGAAATGTATATTGTGGGGCACCTGGGTGGCTCAATGGGTTAAAGCCTCTGCCTTCGGCTCGGGTCATGATCCCAGGGTCCTGGGATCAAGCCCCACATCAGGCTCTCTGCTCAGCGGGGAGACTGCTTCCCCTTCTCTCTCTGCCTGCCTCTCTGCCTACTTGTGATCTCTGTCTGTCAAATAAATGAATAAATAAAAATATTTTAAAAAATAGAAATGTTTATTATACAGTATTCTGTTAAAATAAATACAATTTATAGTAAAAGATTAAAAAATTGCATCCTAATGGTTTATAAAAAATTTTGAAAGATTCAAACATACCAATTATAAATGCATTATAAATACATCATCAGTATAACCAGTATTATACAACCATTTTATTTTTGATTAGAAACTTTTAAAAAATATTATTGCCCTTTTTTAAAGCTTATTTATTTTTTTTATTTTTAAGTAATTACCACACCCAACATGGGGCTCCAAACACCTGACCCTGACATCAAGAGTCACATGCTCTTCCAGCTGAGCCAGCCAGGGACCTACTTTAGGAACTTTTATTCATATATAGTTGTTCTCTACCAAGGTGAAAGTCCAAAGGCACTTTGGAGTTACAGCTGGAGGTATACAGGATTAATATCAGTAAGCTAAAATAACTTTCCTACAGAGACAATAAATAGCAAAGGAGCTCTAGAAAATAATGGATGATATTGGGGTCCATCTATAAAGAACCCTACTTATTGTTAGAGGTAAAAAGGTCCAAGAAACTTCTTTCCAGCTGTAATCCCTGATTGTCACTTTAAGAGAATTGGTATCATTGATGTATCCACATTTTTTCCCACAGATATTTCCCAGTTCCCTCTGTATGTCAAACTTTCATGTGATAAAGTAATTATGAAATTAATAATATTGGCATCTTTAGATAGAGATAGAATTACATATAGGTCATACTTAATTCATAGGATTTCAAGGGTCTCAGACACTTTTTGATTTACCAACAGAACTTTATAGAGAACTTGCCAGTATCTGAAGTTCCACAGTACAGGATTTAGGATCTGACAAATTGAATTTGTCAGGTTGAAGTCTGTCACTGATAAACTAAATGACTTTAGGCAGTTTACTTAACCTTCCTGAGCCCCAGTTTTATCATCTGCAACAAGGGACTTTAATTAATATCTACCTCATAGATGGTATCAAATTAAGTAATACATATGGTGCATGGCCCTAGGAACCACCTGAGCTTAGTTCCAGTGGCTATAAAATCATGTACTTGAACTGCATTGTAAGTTCCTAAACTTAGGTCAAACCCACATAGTAGTAAGGCTCTAGATAAGGCTAAAAAGATGATCAGATTAAAGTCATGCTTTCTGACTTCTTGGCTAAATACAAAGATCGGAGTGGGAGTAGGGGTGGAGTGGGAATGAAATATGAGACATGAGACCAACTTCTCAGTGAGCCCAGAGTCAGTCATTCATAATTATGGTGCCATGGCTGCATTCTAAGTTGTATCTGACCTACTTGGACCTAATAAATCGTGACATGTTAATCTGGTATTCGACCCGGGTCATATCTTGACTTTTACTTCTAAGGTTGGATTCTGGTTTTCTCAACCTCCATCCCCAGCTCACCTTGCTCATTTGGGCTTTATTACATGGCCGGGAACTGATCATGGGCATAACTTCTGTATGGATAATGTGAACAGAAAGGACCCACATCAAAACTGGTGGTGTTTTATTTTCCATTACAAAAAGTAGCGGCAATATTATCAATTTTAGATCCTGAATACGTTCTCAGAGACCTCAGGGTACTAAGGAAAAGGTGAAAATTGAAATTGAATATATGGTCTGCAATATGTCAATAAAGTAATATCAATGTAGAAATGATCATTTCTTAGGTCATTCGTAGGATATTAGATGTTGGTTAAGGGGCGCCTGGGTGGCTCAGTCGGTTAAAGCCTCTGCCTCCGGCTCAGGGCATGATCCCAGGGTCCTGGGATCGAGCCCCACGTTGGGCTCCCTGCTCAGCAGGGAGCCTGCTTCCTCCTCTCTCTCTGCCTGCCTCTCTGCCTACTTGTAATCTCTGTCTGTCAAATAAATAAAATCTTTAAAAAAAAAAAAAAAGATGTTGGTTAATACTGTGTCACTCTGGTCATCATGATCTCCATGATTTATTAGTATTTTATTGTGAAACACTATCTTATGATAGTCCTATTTCCTTAGCAATAATCCTGAGGCCAGAACTACATTTTAAAGTCCCTATATGTCGGCTTGAGAATTCTGTTTCTGTCATTGCCAGCATTCCCATCCTTATCTATCACCATCGTAGTAAATTTTTTCACCATGCCCATGGTACGTTTTCAAGCATTTAACTCAACTAAAATTCCTTGTAAGAATTAAGTCTCCATTTGTATATGTGATATAATAAAGTGCTAATAGCCTTTATCCCCCCCACCCCTTTCAAGGTGGGGTGGGGAATAAAGCATCACCTTTTTAAATGTCTACACATCCTTGAAAGGCAAAAAGCCTTTCATACTTTTCACTGTGCACTAAAGCAGCCCTATCTTGATAATTCTGCTACTTCCAGTAGGACCTCTAAGAGAAATGAATACAAGGAATTAGGGCTCACAGCCTTAGACTCAGGCACCAAATCTCATCAGCGATGAATAACTTTAAGCAAGTGGAAAAGTTCAATTTTTACTCTCTTGTTTAAATTTACTGAGAAACTTAAAGAATATATCTTATTCCTTTCAAAATCTATTTATTTATTTATTTATTTATTTATTTATTTTAAAAAAGATTTTATTTATTTATTTGACAGAGATCGCAAGTAGGCAGATAGGCAGGCAGAGAGAGAGGAGGAAGCAGGCTCCCCGCTGAGCAGGGAGCCCAACGTGGGGCTCGATCCCAGGACCCTGGGATCATGCCCTGAGCCGAAGGCAGAAGCTTTAACCCACTGAGCCACCCAGGCGCCCCCCTTCCAAATTTAAAACAAAATTAGCAAACCTGTAAACTACCCATTTCACTGGCAGAAAATTAAAAATTTGGTTCCAGGAGCTTCTCATATGAGCAAACAGTGTTACAAATTACTATTAACTTACAATTCTCACCAAAGTTAATCTTACAGTAATAAAGTTTTTTCAGACTCCCATGGTTTGAATTAGAAAAAAACATTTAAAGCTATTAATTGTCCCTCAAGCACTTTCTTCTGAGCCTAGAGGTGTGGATTCCTCCTTAAATCAGAATAATTTTTTGAGCTCAAAGTACACATTTTGAAGAATTGCACTGAACAGTTAGGTTCCAGCTTGTCAATGCCCAAGATGAGGATCGCGATCTGATTTAGCACGAATGTGAAATAGTTGAGTATAGCTTCTGGAATTATGTGGCAAATTACTTGATCCCTTTGGGCTTCTGTTTCTATTTCTTCTTCTTCATCTGTAAAAGATGGATCACAATATGAAGACAAAATGTGTTTGTTTATGTAAAATGCTTAGCAAAGTGACTTGCACAAATTAAGTGTTCACTGGGTGGTAGCAGTTTTCCACAAGTCTTCATTCTTATTGCTGTGGTCAGATCTCACCTCCTCTTACCTGGCATATGAGAAATAAAGGGAAAGTACAGAGTCTCAGAAGACACAAACCAAATGCTCCAGAGTGAAATGTAAGAGAAGCTCAACACCAATAATGCCTTTGGGTTCTACCAACAACCAGTCACAATGAGAAAGTGTTTGGGAGCAAAAAGAAAATAATTAATCCTGGACTTCAAAAACTTCATGGGTCAAGAGATTGTTACAAGAAATGTCTTATCTACAAAATGGCATTCTGGATGTGACAGGATTTGCAAAACATCTTTCAGGTCTGCCTCTGCGACCACAATCTTGCTTTGGCTTATTTGTATTTTTATTAATATGTGCTTTCGTACGTTTACATGACCCCAAGCCATGGGTCATAGATGAATTTTCAGTAACATGGTCACTGGCCCTTTATAGCTAAAGAGACCAACAACAGCATTTTACTTTTGTTTCCAGCTCAGCTCCGGTTTGTGCAAACCCTGGGTTTTCTTGATCATGATTTTCAAAACTTTATTTTTATTACTCACCAACTGCCTTAACATTCCCTAACCCTATTATAAATAGCATTTTGTGAGCTATTAAAAACAAAAGCAAAAACAAGCAGAGGCTCCTGGGTAGCTCAGTCAGTTAAGGGTCTGCCTTGACTTAGGTCCTGATCTCAGGATCCTGGGATCAAGCCCCATGTCATGTGCTCTACTCAGTGGGGAGTCTGCTTTTTCCTCTCCCTCTCTGCTCTCTTTCCTAAGTAAATAAATAGAAATCTTCAAAAAAAGAAACAACCAAATGCATAAACAAAATCTTCTAACAGAATAGAAATTATATAAATGACTGGTTACATAGAACCCAAGCAACATGCTTTTTGAGCTCTATCACTTGGATCACAAAAGAAGACTGACAAAATAATTACTAATCAGAGCACAGAACTAGGTACAGCAAACACACAGAGGCATGATGGTAGCCACGCATTCAAGGAAAATATGTGACTTCAAAGACCAATTACTCGAAGACCCATTTCTCTCTAGGTACTCACCCCAGGAAAACTAGTCCACCAAACAACTTAAGAGAAGTATAGTTTGACTAGTAAGACTCTGCCGCAGAGAATACAAGTTGGCTGTAAGCTCCCTACAGGTGATTAAATACACCTGAAGCTGGAAAGATGCAATGTAATGATATTTAATTACTTAGATCAGATCCTCCTCCTTCAATTAATCAAATTAACAAACATTTTGAATATCCGTTTAATAACAGTTTCGGCTTACTTCATGCTTACAGCCTTCACAAATGTCAACACTCAACACATTTGACACATCATAAATACTGCAGGTACAGATATAAAACAAACATGTAAATTTAGGTGATGTTAATACTTATAAAAGATTAATGTGCATATTCATGAGCAGTACACAAGGGTAATATATATATTTCCAATAAGCTTTCTTTACGACACAGCTGGCTGGACTCTTTATTTTTCTTATTTATAAACTGACATGTCAAAGTTTTGCATTCAGTAGAGTAGTATTTTCTAGAATCCATATTTAGATAATATTATCCCAGTGCTTATGAGCAGTTTGAAGAAAAAAATGAAACACACAAAAGTAACTGTTTTTACAGATGGTAAACAATATGCTTTCGTGTTATTTCAGTGGGAAGACTCAGACCTGATTTTGCTACTTTTGCTAGCTATACACTCAGGCTCTTTTAAAACCTTTTGTAATCCTGGAGTTAGTTTAGGATTGTATATTTTTACAAGCAGAGAAAATTTAGAAAAATGATGTTATATTCTTTCCCCTGTGAGCTCAACGCTCTGATAATAAGGAGAGGAGATTAGGCTCCTTGAACCCTCACAAGGAGAACCCTTGTCGTTTCCACATGATTCATGAGAACGGACACAATCTCCCCTGACAGAGTGAAGAGGCTCTTGGCTGAAGCCAGTGTAAATTGGAGAAGTCTGACCCATCCACGGGTATTCTCCTAGGATCATGACCCCAAACGGGAGAGTATTTCTTTCTATCATATTATCTCAAATAACTACAGAAAATCATGTGCTATAGCCACAAGTGTACCTACAGTAATTTATATCTCACTGACTCTTTGTAGTTACAGATGGGGCAGTATTTATAAGAGAGACATAGGGTTTGTTTCCTCTTGAGGAACCGGAAGAAAGAACTGTTAAATCTTGACCAGAACCAAAAAAAAAAAAATATTATTTCTTTAAAAGTAAACTTTCTCTTGGCCTTTCCAATTCTGTTCTATTTTTCTCTAGGTATATCTTTATTAATTTAACTTCCTTTCACCAGCACCAAAAATGCCTTCCCAGGTGCCTATCTTTTGAGAAGTCATTAGTGTTGCCCTTTATTTTCTAGTCACAGCAAGCAGCAGTGAAAGGAGGTGACAATGGGGCCCTGGCTGGTCTGAGTATTGCCTGACACCAGGGCTCGCATCATCCAAACAAACTAGGTCACAGTGACTACATGGACCCCCAGTGTTATACCACAGTTAAGGAAGGTATTTACAAAGAAGAAGTGCCTTCTTATGAAAAGGAAATAGTAGCAAGAAGAACATAGGCTTTCAGCCAGTTTTTAAAAATCTCTTGTCAAGTTTATAAATATAATTGTTAGGTGTCTGGTAAGAGTGGTAAACAAAATGTCAATGTCCAGGATCAAAGCATCTTTTCTGAGAAACAGAAAAATAGAATTGTGTTTATTGTGCCAAGCCCAGGGCAGGCAAAAAACAAGTTATTTCTTCCTTGAAAAATGTAAGTCCATTTTAGCCAAGTTTTTTCCTACAGCCATAATTAGCTAATGGTATTATCCTATAACAGAGATGTCTTACTTTGTTACATGCTCAAGTATCTGAGCATGTGGGTACCATACACAGGAATCCTACATCACCTATCATGAGAAGAGCTGGAATTCATTTGTTATGTGGAATTTGAATAGGACTCCAATCCCAGACATTCATTTCTACCGATTTTCACTCATGATGTCCTATTTTGGGTTCTTAATAAAACTAAACTTGCACGACTTTAATTTATAATTAATTATGTTCAGCTTTCTTTATAATTAATAGCTATCCTAGACCTTCTAAAAGGTCTAACCTAACCTTTAGAAGTCAGCAGCACAAGTCTCCTTAAAAGTCTGGCTTTCACACCACTGGACTAAAGTTCATTTGTACTAGCTAATTAGGAATTTTAATTTTGTTTTAATTAAAACATGTCAAATAGGTTGTGTGTTGGATGTTCACCCATTAATAAAAACCCAGATTACAGGCATTATCTTCTCCTCCTCCACAGTATCTTCTCCTCCTGAAAGCATGAGGGAGGAGGCATACTGTATAAGGGAAAAGGAGATCTATTAATGAGGTTGGATTTGTACATCTGTGTGTCCCATTGCATATAGTCCCTTTTTCTTTTCCTGCAGAAATATTGGGGCGCTACAGCGTCATAGTGGAAAGGATCCTATATTCCTTTCAATTGTTTCAATTTACCGCACTCCTTTAGCTGATTTCCCAGAGCAAGCAACAGGTTTCATTGCTCTTTTACAATGTTTTCATGGTCATGGAGCACAGTACTTGACTGTGTAGAGCACTGGCCCTCCTCCATGGACAACTGATGGATTTTCGGAGAGGGGGAAAGAGTTTTAATGCAGTTCTCTTTTCCTTGAGGGCTGAGAAGGAAAAGAAAAGAAAACAGATGCTAATGTGTTATGTGAGGGCGTAAACACTGCCATTTTTCCAGGGAAACAAGAACATTGCTAATGAGAGCGATTAACATTTCAGAACTGACTGCAGGCACTTAACTATGTAGACAACATCTCTAACTAAATTTTAGAATTCATATATTTTAAGTAATTGTACGTTTGGCACCTAGATTTTTATTGCTAATTCCTTGCAAATACTCTAGCACAGTGGGATCTTAATTTGGCTTTATGGCTCCATGTCGTTGTTGTTTGTTAAGTTAGAGGGATGGGTGAATAGAAAATGTGTTTTATGTTGGCCAAGAAGAAGTATTGAAAATATGACAATGCTTTCTCCCCCTCTTAATTAAGTAAATCTGATCAGAAAATGAAACATTTATTTCTTAAAACCTCAGTTCGTGGAGCACCTGAGTGGCTCAGTCGGTTAAGACGCTGCCTTCGGCTCAGGTCATGATCCCAGGGTCCTGGGATCCAGTCCCATATCAGGCTCCTGGCTCAGTGGAGAGTCTCTTTCTCCCTCTCCCTCCACCTCTCATGAGCACTCTCTCTCTCATTCTCTCAAATAAAGAAAATCTTTAAAAAAAAAAAAAAAAAAGACACCTCAGTTCTAACATATAATGTGATTAAGAACTTTGTATCATTCTTGGGTGAGGTTTTAGAGGTCCTGCCTGTTCTGAGTTGAATTATGTCTCTTCAGAATGCATATGCTCAAGTCTCAATCCTCAGTATCCCAGGGTGTGGCCTTATTTTGAGAGAGTCTTTATGAAGGGAATCTAGTTAAAATGAGGTTAATAGGTCAGATCCTAATCCAATATGACTAATGTCTTTCCAAAAAGGGGAAATTTGGACACAGAGACACACTTAGAAGACAATCTAAAGAGACCTACAGAGAAAACAGCCATCCCTAGGCCAAAGAGAGAGGCCTGGAACTCACCCTTCCCTCAAGAAGGAACCACCCCTACTGATCCTTTGATTTGGACCTCGAACCTCTAGGGCAGTGGAAAAATAACTTTCTGTTGCTTAGGCCCCCAGTTTCTTGTACTCTCTTATGGCAGCCCTAGCAAACTAATACATTGCCTAAAAGCCTTTGTGGTAGGACAAATCATGGCCCCCAAAACACATCACATCCTAATTCACACCCTAATCCTCATCCAAACCTAAGAATGTGTAAGAGTACATAGCAAATGTCCCAGGGAATTAAACTTGCAGACGTAATTAAATTTGCTAATCAGATGGCCTCGCGATAGGGAGGTTTTCCGGGGTTATCCATACGTCACAATGCAAACAGAGGGTGGAAAAGGGAGGAAGTGAAAACATAATATAATGTGATAAAAACTCAGCTTTGAGCTTTTAGATGACTTTGAAGATGGGGGAAGGAAGCCTTGAGCCAAAAAATGTGAGTGGTCTCTAAAAAGGAATTTTCCCATAGAACCTCCAAAGGAAGCAAGGCCTTGCTGATGCCTTGACTTTGGCCCAGGGAAACTGATTTCAGACTCCTGACCTCCAGAACTGTAAGAAAATTAATGGGAGTTATTTTAAGGCACCAAGCTTGTGACAATTTGTTACAGCAGCAGTGGAAAACTAACACAGACTTTATCTTTCCCAGGGCACTCTAATGGCAGAAATTCAACTCTGTATTCTACCCCCCTAGTCATATTGGTAGAATAGGTGTGTTCCCATGATTCGTTTGCTAGAAAATGCTCTAGTAGACTGACAGAAAAGACGCCCCATAGCTAAAATTTCATAATGAGTTTGTAAAACTTTTTTCTAAGTTTTTTTGGAGACATTGCTAGGGATCTATAAAAATCTGAGTAGTGGGCTACCTTCTGTGTGACTACTTCAAGCCACAATTAAATTTATCCCCAAAGAATTTTCCCCAAGACCATCCATGATTAAGATCATGAAACAATTAGTGGCACTTTCTTCATAATCAAATATAAGCAAGATTGGTAATTTCACATTTTCTTTGTCTTCAAGTCTTACCTCTTACCTGTTTTTAAGGAAACAACAATAATAATTATGGTCTTCCAAAAAAATTCAATAATGAAGAAAAACAAAAAGAAAAATCACATCATCAGTGATAATGTATTTGTTCTTTAAATCAATACCCCATCAGAGTATATGTGAACATTGGACACACTGGACTCTTCCCAACCAGTGATTTAATAATTATGATTGTCTATTGATGTAGATCAAAGCTGTCTGCTTTCCTATAACAAAACTACTTATAAAAAATCATAGAAGCAAGACATTCTTTTTTAAAGATTTTATTTATTTATTTGATAGAGAGAGATCACAAGTAGAGAAGCAGGCAGAAAGAGAGGGGGAAACAGGCTCCCTGCTGAGCTGAGAGCCCAATGTGGGGCTTGATCCCAGGACCCTGAGATCATGACCTGAGCTGAAGGCAGAGGCTTAACCCACTAAGCCACCCAGGCACCCAAAGCAAGACATTCTTTATTGTGTTTGAACATTCAAAGTTAAGCTCAGCAGCACTTTATTTACCTGGCATGCTTGCAGATTTGTTTTAAGGATAAAATAGAAAATATTTCCTAAAGTTGGGCACAATAACTGACACAGAAAAGCCCTTAATTAAATGCCTGGTTGTGTCTTTAATTGTAAAATCCTTTTATTTCAAATAAAATTACAAAATTCCTCAGAGTAAGATGAATATGATTTAATAATGACTTCACAATTCTGAGATAGTATTGTGGCCATTTGCTCATTAAAAAAATATTGTTTGACTCTCCAAGAAGGTGATTGTAATATGGATATCTTTTGGAAAATAAAGTATTCAACCAAAAGCTGAAGCAATCTTGTTTAGAGTTAGTCGTTACTTGCCCTCACTAAAATCACTGGCATTCTTCTTAGCAATGCCTGTTGATTTTTTTAAACAACACTCAAAATATACTCTTTATTTCACATCAATACCCATTTGAAACTTTAAATTGTGCTTTACATGCTGATCCACGAAGCCCTAAAAGAGCCTCGGGCTCTTTTGTGAGAGTGTGTTTGAGGGGCATGTGAGTGACATGGGTGGTATTCCCGTGCGTTCCATTTTAATCAGACAGTTTAGCTTGCTCTAAAGGTTTGGGTACCACTGTTTTAGTGAACTTCATTCCAATAAAAGTTATATCCATATAGATTATATTAATAAAAACATTTCAACTATGTCATAGACGGATGGTCATCCACAGGTACAGTGACTAGCCAGAATAAAGACCTTGAAAATAAGTGTAGTCACATGATTAAGTTGTCAAGAATAGAATGCAGTTGGAAGTGGCATATAATATGTCTGGACCATGCCTTTGATGGGGGTCGGGGGGTTGGGGGGAGGGCGTGGGGTGGAATAAGGGGCCGACAACTCAAGTTTCCATATGCTGCTGCTTGGAACAAGGATGTGATTCTTGGAGCTGTCTCTACTTTGAAACTTTATAATGAATGCCATATCACCAAGGAAATCTGGGAGTAGTCTGGATACCCAGATACACTTATACCACCATAAATTATCTAAAATTCAGACTTTTATGATAAAGAGAAATAAACTTTTATCATGTCCAAGCCACTGTCATTTTAGGTTTCTGTTACATGTAGGCAAATCTAAAAAAAAAAAAAAAAAAAAAAAACCATTCTTATTATGCTTAGCAAAATAAGTCAATCAGAGAAAGACAACTGTCATATGATCTCCTTGATATGAGGAAGTAGAGATGCAATGTGGGGGGTTTGAGGGTTAGGAAAAGAATAAATGAAACAAGATGGGATCAGGAGGAAGACAAACCATAAGAGACTCTTAATCTCACAAAACAAATTGAGGGTTGCGGGGGGCGGGGGGAGAGGGTGGTGGGGTTATGGACATTGGGGAAGGTATGTGCTATGGTAAGTTCTGTGAAGTGTGTAAACCTGGTGATTCACAGACCTGTACCCCTGGGGCTAATAATACATTATATGTTTATAAAAAAATTAAAAAGTTATAAAAAAATTTAAAAATACCATCTTACAGGCTCTCATCATATTATTACTAAAGGCTATTAAATCCAACTGAATTTTTATAACTAGATATATAAATCAAATCTTGTACCTCTTGCTATTCATTTATTTATGGGTTTAGAACGATAGTGACTGTGTAAAAAACCTAGACATCTCTTTGTCCACCAATTATTTTCCTACTAATGCCAATAGACTAAGAGAATGGTGTGGCCTTCAAAATGTGCTGTATTTGGTAAAATTAGGCGCTATCATCTCAGTTTACAAAAAAAGAGGAAAAAAAGTATTCCACAATACTACTTTCAGTATAACTGCAGTCACAAGAATTCCCCAAGGTAAAACAAAATTAACTACCCTAAAGAAAATTGCCTGAAGTATAAGCATATTTATAGCCTGAGCTTGCAGTCTTTTAAATAACAATAAACAAATGTTTCTAAAAGATTTTGAAGTGAATAACATTTTATTCATTTAAGTCAAAAAACACCATTACTCTGAATAATCAGTTGAAATTTGTAGACAATAATAAAGTGACTTGTCTTGCTAGATTAGTCAGTGAATAGGCATGTTCGTGATTCACTATTCAAAGGGAAATAAAAACAAAAATGACTTTTAGAAAAATAGTATTTTAATAGTCATAAGGGTAGAATGTTAATATTGTCATTTAAATAAGGAATATTGAAGAAATTTAAGGATGGAATATGGCAATATAATAGGTTTCTGCACCAAGGACTGGGTACTGATAAGACACACCAGAGAATGAAGAGAGGATTCTGAACATGTCAGCAAGGACAGGATTTTGTTATCCAAGGGATGAAACTAGGGAAACCATAAATCAAGATCTCAAGGGAATAATAATACAAAAGATCTGAACTGAGATGAAAATCAAGCTGTCTCACCAAGTATGGGTAGGGTGTGTGATGACCAATGTCCAGGTGAGAGGAAATCGGCAAAGGGCACTCTAGGGTGGCTGGCTTATCATTAGAGAGAGTTAGAGCAGAGAGATAGGTGGTCAGGGATGAGAATGAGACTAGTTGAGTTGAAGACTATTAAACAGAATTGAGATAGCAGGCAGAAATATTGCTGGTGGAAGCAAGAGAAATGAAACAAAATCTCAGTTACTGTAAATGTGGAATACAGGAAAAGAACCAGATTCACCGAGGGCCTCTCCATATGGTGATCAAATATATGTGTACTACAAGTACAGTTCTCAATGTTTAGCCATGACCTACTGTTTATATATATATATATATATATATATATATATATATCTCCTAGTCTAGGACAATTTGATCTTGGCCAAAGAAGGAGGCAGCCTCAACCTAAAGAGATTTCAGGTGGAAAACCAAACAATATCGTTGTCTTCTAACGTCCTACAATGCCACAGAAGTAATACTGACCCCATAAAATGGGAATCAAAGTGTGAGTGAAGGTTATAATCAAGAAAGATCAGAGGGCACAGGTGAGGTGACAGTGGGATTCTAATAGATACCAATGAGAAGGAGTAGGAGGGAGTGGATAGCGGTGATGGCAGAGGCTGGGGGTCATACTGTAAGTGAGTAAGCAAGACAAGGGAAGCAAAAGAGACTGGAACCAAGAAAGCACATCTTAAAGAACCGTAGAGTTGGCAGCTGAGGAGGCAAAGGCAAAAATGCATCATGACCACATAGACACAAAATGAAGTTCAGAGAATAATTTTTTAAATTCTTAATGCTTTAAAACATTTATGAGTAAAGGGAAAACTGTTGTTTAAAACCAAACTGTTGTTGGTTAAGGCCATAACTCACATTTACAGAGAAACAGATCTCTAGTGCTCTGTTCTGTTTACAAAAACCGGTTGGGGAGAAAAGAGGAGATCTAAAGAACATGGTGGATGGTTGATGCTCTGGACATGGAAATGAAGATGCTGAAAATTCTGAGGTAAAAAGTAGGGAAAATTGGGGAATATGGCCAGTTAAAAGTGGAACGGTATACATGTATTTGTTAGCATCATCATCATTTCAGTATCTGGGGGTCCACAATAGAGAAAAGATACAATTACACGGGACTTCCGGCTTTTCAAGTTACCAGAAGCACTTCAGCTTCTGGGTATTTGCTCTAGCTGTCCTCTCTGTGAGGAATGCAAAGATATCCATCCATGTTACTTGCTTTTTATCCTCTTCCAGTCTCTGAACAAATGTTGTTATCTTCTCACTGAGGCCTCTGTCACTTTATTTTTAAATTGATTCTCCATAAATTTAAGAAAGAAATGTACAGAGAGGAAAAAAAGAGACAAACCAAAATCTAACAAACAAACAAACAAAACCCTGGACACAACTATAGAGAACAAACTGATAGTTACCAAAGGAGAGATGGGGGGTGGGGGACGAGTGAGTGAAATATGTGAAGGGTTTTAAGAATACACTTATCTTAATGAACCCTGAGTAGCATATAGAATTATTGAATCAATATAATTTACACCTGTTACTAATATAGCACTGTGTGTTAACTATACTGGAATTAAATTTTTTTAAAAAAGATTAATTCTTCCATTTATACACACTCTTTTGCCCCTTGCAGTGGGTTAAAGGGTAGCCTCCAAAAGCTGTGTCTTTCCAGAACCTGTGTATTTTCTTTTCTTTCTTTCTTTCTTTTTTTTTTTTAAGATATTATTTATTTCAATCTCAAGTAGATGGAGAGGCAGGAAGAGAGAGAAAGAGAGAGAGGAGGAAGCAGGCTCCCCACTGAGCAGAGAGCCCGATGCCGGGCTCAATCCCAGGACCCTGAGATCATGATCTGAGCCGAAGGCAGAGGTTTAACGCACTGAACCATTCAGTGGGTTATGCCCCAAACCTGTGTATTTTCTTTTCTTTTTAGAGAAGGGGGAGAGGCAGAGAGAGAGGGAGAGAGAGAATCTTTTATTATTATTATTATTATGTTATGTTAGTCACCATACAGTATATCATTAGTTTTTGATGTAGTGTTCCACGATTCATTGTTTGTGTATAACACCCAGTGCTCCAGGCAATCCATGCCCTCCTCAATACCCACCATCCCCTCACCCCTCTCCCCTCTAAAGTCCTCAGTTTTTTTCCTGGAGTCCATAGTCTCTCATGGTTCATCTCCCCCTCTGATTTGCCCACCTTCATTTTTCCATTCCTTCTCCTAATGTCTTCCATACTGTTCCTTATGTTACACACATAAGTGAAATTTTATGAAAATTAGCTTTCTCTGCTTGACTTATTTCACTGAGCATAGAAGAGAGAAAATCTTAAGGGAGGCTCTATGCCCAGCATAAAGCCTGACACAAGGTTCCATCTCACGACTCTGAGATCAAGACCAGAGCTGAAGAAATCAGAAGACAGTGGCTTAACCAACTGAGCCACTCAGGGGTCCCTAGCACTTGTGAGTTTTGGTCTTATTTGGGAAAAGGGACTTTGCAGATATCAGTAACTTACGGATATTGAGATGAGATCATTCTGGACTTAGGGTGGGTCTTAAACCCAATGCCAGTTGTTCTTTTTTTTTTTTTTTAATTTTTTCTTTTTTATAAACATATATTTTTATCCCCAGGGGTACAGGTCTGTGAATCACCAGTTTTACACACTTCATAGCACTCACCAAAGCACATACCCTCCCCAGTGTCCATAATCCCACCCCCTTCTCCCAAACCCCCTCCCCCCAGCAACCCTCAGTTTGTTTTGTGAGATTAAGAGTCACTTATGGTTTGTCTCCCTCCCAATCCCATCTTGTTTCATTGATTCTTCTCGTACCCACTTAAGCCCCCATGTTGCATCACCACTTCCTCATATCAGGGAGATCATATGATAGTTGTCTTGTTCTTAAAAAAGAAAGGCAGAAAGAAAAATTGAGATGCTGACATGGGGAGGAGGCCGTGAGAATAGGGAGGCGGTTCCTGCCCGCTGAGAGGTTCCAGAAGCTGGAAAGAAGCAAAAGGGATTTTCCCCTGTGAACCTTCTGAAGTAGCCTTGATTTTGAATTCTGGCTTCCAGAACCAAAAAGTGTTGTTTTATGCCACCAAGGTGGTAGTAATGTGTTATGAGAGCCCTAGAAAACTACTACATAGTTCTCATCAGTACCTGATACGTTACGTGTTTCACTTATTTTCTGTCATATCACCTGTCTTTCTCCACTAGAACGCCAGCTCCAATGGAACGGGGTTCTTTTGGCAGGAACAATCATATTCCTAGTACCGTAGAAGTGATGTTTTCACATGCTAGACAGTCAAGAAATATTTACTGGATGAGTAAATAAATGATTCAATATTTAAATAGATAAAAACTGGGGTGAATTCCACCTTTGGATCTTTGTGGAAGAAGACAGAATGCCCTAAAAGAAAGGCATGGGTGAGATGGGAAGACTCAGATAGGTGGGGACTTAGATATAGAATGACCGGGAGAAAGTGAGGCTTCTGCACCTGCAGAGTCTGAGGAAATTAAGGGGATGAAGAACCTGACCCGATTCTGAATTGTGCAAGCTTTGCCCACACAAGTGGTTGTAAAGCATTGAAAAGCACATTTTCTAGATTGTGTCATCCACTGTTAACAAGTGCTTGATCTACCCGCAAGGTAATATTTTAATTAAGTTTCATTCTTTCCAACTAAAGAGACAGAAGTTCACAAAACTCCCCATATTGCAGTATAGGTGAAGAAGGCCGTGGCTGGGATGAGAATACTTAAGATTAAAAATCTTCACATGTACAAAATATGCAGTTGCCGAAGCTCATGAAAAATAACATCTGGCAGTGTTTTTAAACAACAGCTGATAATATAGTAAGCCTGTGAAATGTGCTCTAAATCACGTTTTCCTTTTCATCCAGAAAATCTATTTCTCAGAAATCATTACATGTGTGCCCAGATATTCAATTGCAAAGATAATTACCACAGTGTTATTTATAAAGGGTAAAAAAAAAAAAAAAAAGCAAACTAAATGTTCAAAAATAGTTGTTGTTTAAATGACTTTCAAACTGCCCATTAAAGATGTTGTAGAACTATGTATTTTGAAAAGGAAGGAGACTTGTGATATATTAAGTGAAAAATGAGGGGTACAAAACAGAATACAGAGTGACTTTAAGATTTTATGAACAAGAAAATCCACTAAAAACCTGAAAGATACATACCGTATAGATGATTCTTACTTTCTCTTCGTTTATCTGAATTTTTGTAATGAATATGTGCTACTTTCATAGCAAAGGGGAAAAGGATTTATTTTTTAAATGAATCAGGTTTATGAAATTCTGCATTTAAAATTTTATATTTCATTTACATAAAAAGATTTGGTAACTTTGTACTTGTTAATATCAAAGAGGTGATCTTTCTTAATACACCAGCAAGACATAAGTGTATGTCACATATAAAAGAAAACACAGAGCTTGAATGTTAAAAAAAAAAAAAAAAAGAAAAGAAAAGGAAAAGGAAAATTAAAAGTGGGTCAGAGTAGAATCACTTTCTTTAGTCACTCCTTAACAAAGGAATTTTGTAATTTCTTTTTTTCTTTTAAGATTTTATTTATTTATTTGACAGAGAGAGACCCCAAGCAAGAGTGGCAGGGAGAGGGAGAGGGAGAAGTAGGCTCTCCTCCAAGCAGGGAGTCCAATTTGGGGCTTGATCCCAGGGCCCCAGGATCATGACCTAAGCTGAAAGCAGACACTTAACTGACTGAGTAGCCCAGTCACCCTGAGATTTCATAATTTCTAATGAAGAAGATTATCATTCCTATCAGAAGCCACATAATGCTTATGTGGTTTGTTGTGTGAAGTTACATTCAAGTTGACTGTGCAATAATGCAGATTTGGTCACCGTTATCAATGTCCTTTACTGTCTTCATAAAGTCCTCAGTTATAAAACCTATTCCCATGACGTGTCAGCTAGATAACTAAGTTAAGTAGACTCTGACCAACTTTGTATCAAGATTCTGCTGTCCAGAAAGGACAGAATAAGAGCCTATTAAATTAGTCT
The DNA here is from genome assembly GCF_030435805.1 of Mustela lutreola. NCBI lineage: Eukaryota > Metazoa > Chordata > Mammalia > Carnivora > Mustelidae > Mustela > Mustela lutreola. The sequence goes on along the minus strand of NC_081297.1, from coordinate 75,753,480 downwards.
CAACCTAGCCTGGGTTTGAAGCCTAATGTAAAAACAACTACCAACTCAAACACCCACAGGAGCATTTCAAAGTGAATTATCAACCAGAAAGAAACCTTCAAATTTCAGGAAGCTTTTGCCCAAACCCAGCACCCTTCACTTTCTGTTCTTTTTATAAAGGGCAGTAGAAACCAATGGACAGCAAGGACTGCTTATAAAGACATTGAGTGTTGATTACTAAGTATTGATGACGTGTGCAAGAGAAAATGCAGTCCTTTCAATGAGAAAGTTCCCTGACAGGTGAAGAAAATAACCTAGAAAAATAGGTGCACCCTTGATCTGTCCTGTGAAGGAATGTAAATCCATAATGTTTACCTCCTTTTGCCTCCCCATGTAGCAGTTGCAATTCAAGACATTTCCCATCCCATTAAAAACCTCCCTGCTTGGATAAGGTGTCTATCTTTTAACTAAAGTATATTTTTTGACAAACTGAGATAACAGAACAACCTGTCCATGCCAAGTTATAAAAGTTCTAATGGGCTGCCTCTCAGTTCGTAATGTTACCTTCTAAGTCACGAAATTACTTAATAGTAAGAAATTAAATTACTGGGGATAGATCAGAATTATTACAATTTGTATGGGGAGAAGATTTTTTTTCAACCTCAAAATATCCCATTAATCCATGAATTTATACCACTTCTAGATAGGGTTGACTGTGCTTGTGGGTTTGCTCTTTGTCCTCAGGGGAGATCCTCTTACTTCACCATATAGGTTTTTCATTAGAGAAAACATACATACAAGGAGGCTTTCTTGGAGATACATCTGTAAACCCTGTTTAGCTTCCCTGAAAATAAATTGTAGGAAATTAAAAAAAAAAAATTCATCCTTTCTATACTCACCCTTTTAAACTCAAATCCAAATTTCTTGAAGGGAATGTGTTTGGTTTATTTCTAAGTAAGAGGCAATGATGACAAGGTAAGTCGTCCAGCTCCAGGGGATGGTGGTAGATCATGGAAGCTGAAAGATTTTGGAGCCAGATGTCCTGAGTTCAATCTCTGCTTTTCCAATATGACCTTGGGAAACCACCTAATAACTCTGCAACTTAATTTTCCTCATCTGTAAAATGCAGGTCATCAATCCTTTATGCATAATTATAAAATCCATAAATTTTCAAACTCATCTGGCAGCAAGAACAAAGCTGAGCTGATGTTGGTTATTTACAGCCACGTTTCCCCATATCATTGAACATTTATACATTTTTCTTTTTTTTTCATTTTTAAGTTTTTCTATTGCAATTTTAATATGTTTGATTATGGAGTGCTGCCCCAAATCCTTCTAGGTATTGCATAATCTACAACAGATGCACTGTATTATCTTTGTGAAACTTGAAAACCTCTAAATTTCAAAACACATTTGGCCCCAAGGATTTCAGGATAAGGACTGTGCACCTGATACCTATTATTCCCATCGGATTAAATGAATTTATGAGTGAAGTACATAGTGCAATGCATGGCACATATGAAGTATAATAATATACGTTAACTATTAATGCTACAAATAGTCTTGTTTCCTGAGTCCCTTATATTCAGCAAAAAAAGGTGGGGTGTAAAAAAAGTTCTCATTCCTTTAACACAAAAAGCAATACCTTGAACACTGGTACATTTAAACTGTTTTATAATCAAGAATTTCCCCTGGTGCTTTCATAAAAAGTTCTAACTTATTACAGATCTTATAATTCTTAATTATAATGGTTGTGATGTGTTAAAGTAAATGATTTTCATGGAAAAGGTTGAAGCTGTCTTGTATGTGTGGACAGAAGCAAGTAGTAAGAACTTATACTTAAAATGGATACATTTTGAAATACATTTTTACCCAAGATAAGAAGTAAAATAAGTGATTAAATCTAGTGCATTTCTGTGAAATATATTGTTGTGTTCTTTGAAATTCTAAGAATTATAATTCCTAGAGAACACAATTCTTTGCAAGTATAAGGAGGTCATATTAACTTTAGAGTAACTATTTTCATATTCAGTCTACAACAGGAACCTGATATTTAAAGTAGAAATGATGCTTGTAAATCTACTCCTTATACAGATCTATAAGTCATTCATCCCTTTCACAAAATTCACAGGAAAGTATGCATTCTAAACACACTTTCGAGCATTCTTGTATATTGTAAACTAAACTATTTGACATGAAGAGGTTATTATAAGTCGGATGGAAATTCTAAAAAAAATAGGCAGCCAGGATTGAGGCTGAATGGTATAGAGGAAGTATCAGACATCACTGTGCAAATTTGTGACGCCCCCATCATCAAATGATTGACGACAACCACGAGGTTCAGCTGGCATCATGAAATAGCAGAGCATCTGCAAAAAGTATATTGTTGCCAAGAAGAAGGTACATGTTTCTCTTTATATTCTAAATACTCTAATGCATATTGCAAAATATGTAGGAAAAAGGGGAATTGCATATTTCTGTCCTTTCTTAACTCTCAGTTTCATAATTGGAGGGAGATCTTATTCACGGAGGCAGTGAGACTTGGAGGAGGAGCAGGCTGAGGCGAGATGATGAAAACCTGAGGGTTTGGCTGTTGAATTTGAAGTTCCTTTAGAAGATCCAATTGAAGACTGGTGGTAGGAAACTACTTTCCTTCATGTTTTCCTGAGAGATTAATACCAGAGCAATGTGTTTCTGTCTCCTCACTCTCCTTTCTGAAACACTTCTCCATGTGTTTGAATAAACAATTTATCAACTTATCCATTTGCCAAGAGAGGATTTGACATCCACTGGGTTAAATTAATAGGGTGGGGCAAAAAAAATCAGAATGTAATGACGATTTATCTCTTTTCTCTCTGCTCCTCTGTTCCATGAAATAAGAGACAGGTCATGGTTTTTTCTTCTAGCCTGAAGGCAGGAAGTATGTGTGTGTCCGAGTGTGTATGTGTGTTTGTGTGTGTCTGTGTGACTGTGTCTATGTCCATGTGTGTATCTTTGTGTGTATAAAAGATAAGGCTAGAGGAAGAAGAAAAGAATGGGAACTTTGCCACATTCTTCAGTTAGAAATTACTAGAAAGCTTGAATCTAAAATCAGAGTTGTATTTTCATTTCCACATGGCACCTTAACTTTTTTTCTCTTGCTCCCCCACAAACCCCCAGATGAAAACAATAAAAAAGAAAGACAGTTATTAGATTGCTCCAACATCAAAGCTCCATGAGGAGCTGGAGATACAGGAGTAAAATTATAAGGCATAGATGTTTGAGACCGGCAAATAAACAGTCACTGAACCCACAGGAGTGATCATTTAAGGTAGCAGGGTTAAGGAGGAGCAGACTTCTGAAGCTAGAACTTTGGAAATCGCAGATGACAAAAGAAAGAACAAAGAATGGGCAGTCTGTTCATGGTGATGAAATGAAACATATTTCTAGAAGGGACTCAAAAGAGTGTTTTATTCTGGAAATCAAAATCAAAGTCTTTCAAGAGAGTTGTCAAAGACATCCAATACTGTACGGTATAGGTGAGCACACTTACCAGATGGTTATCCACCAACAAAGGCAGAACAATTCCATTTCATTCACACTGACTTGGTTATGAGTGTTTAATTTATATATAGCACAATTTCCAGCTTCAGAAGAATATGGGGCATACACTTATGTGGGTATGGCCAATTTAAAAAAAAATACAGAGAAAGTTATTTTTAAAAATTTTAGAAGTTTTTTTTTTTTTTAGAAATTTTTAGAAAGCTTGACCCCGTGGGGGCTCCTGGGTAGCTCAATGGGTTAAGTCTCTGCCTTCGGCTTGGGTGGTGATCTTGGGGTGTGGGTATGGGGTATGGTCGCATGGGGCTCTCTGCTCAGCGGGGAGCCTGCTTTCCCTTCCCCTCTCTCTCTGCCTGCCTCTCTGCCTACTTGTGATCTCTCTCTGTCAAATAAATAAATAAAATCTTAAGAAAAAAAAAAGAAAGAAAGAAAGAAAAAGAAAGCTTGACCCAGTAAATAAAATGGCCTTGAATTTGGCTGGGGAAAGGATAATTAGTAATGTCAACAAGCAAGCACTTGTAACATTATAACCCTTAGAGAACAACAACAAATACTTTACAAGAGTATAAGGACTGGCAACAATTAAATAATTGTTGTTACCACTAGCACGATACTCTTCTGCTTGTAAAGTTTTAGGCATAAGAAAATTTGGAGATAATATGTAAAGAAAGTACTTTTGTTTTTCTCATTTACAACGGCTTGTATATTGAATTTGTTCAACGTATTTGTGATAACTAAGAGCTGTTTGTAGCCTTCTATAATGGACCTGTGTAGAAAAAAAGAGATCCCTTTTGTACCTTCAAGCATATAGAGTTATCTTTGCAAATGCGAGACTGAAAATAAACAAAGGCCAGACCACATGTAAAAATAGGCAGTAACCAGCCCAGGAAATCAACCTACTCTCTATAAGTCAGAATTCTAGGAAATCAGAACACCATCTCTAGCAAAGGGTCTAAGAAACCTAACAATAATCCCTATAACAACCCAAAGAACCGGGACTTGATTAATACCTGACTGCTTCCCCAAATTTTGCTGCCACTTCCAACTTTCCAGCCAGTAAAGGCCAAATATGTCCCCAAACCAATCAGATAGGATGCTCCACTTCTAAGGACACTGCCTACAACTTCACCATACCAATACCCTTCAATCAGGGCAAACCTGAAGACTTTCCTTTTTTTCTGTTGTAAAGCTTTCTCTCCTTCTGCCTACCTTTGAATCTCCACCAAAAACACATGATGGCGGCTGACTCTCTTGCTGTTAGCAAGCTCAGAATAAATAGCGCTGGCTTGTTCTCATTTAGGTGGTCTTTATTTATTTCCACACAGATAAAACTAAAATGCAAATGTTTGATCTCATAGTTAATTGAATGTCATTACTGAACTTTTCTTATAAAGGAGATATTATAAAATATATCTATCCAAAAGGAAAATAAAGTAATATAACTTGAAACATCCCAACCATGTATTGAATATTTCCCATTATCTTCATACTGCACTTTTATTCCCCTTCCTATTCCAGAGGCAGCCATGTTAATGTATTTAACATGTTTCTTTTTACTTAAAGGTGTCCCTGTCACAGATGACATGATACATTATGTGGAAAACCCAAAAGACTCCACCCCCAAGTTATTAGAACTTATACAGCAATTCAGCAACGTGGCAGGATACAGAATCAATGCACAGAAATCTGTTGCATTTCTACACACTAACAATGTAACTGAAAAAAGAAGAATTAAGGAATCAATTCCACTTACAATAGTTTCAAAGCCCAGAAGATACCTAGGAATAAACCTAACCAAAGAGATGAAGGACCTATACTCTAGAAACTACTGAAGAATTATGAAAGAAATGGAGGAAGACACAAAGAGATGGAAAAACATTCCATGCTCATGGATTGGAAGAATAAACACTGCTAAAATGTCTCTGCTACCCAGAGCAATTTATGCTTTCAATGCAATGCCTATCAAAATACCTTTGACATTTTCCACAGAGGTGGAACAAACAATCCTAAAATGTATATGGAATAAAAAAAAAAAAAAGACCCCAAATCACCATGGGAATGTTGAAAAATAATCCCACTCTAGACTTCCACGTATACACCTTTTGATTTTTCTACTTTCACAATTTAATTCATGTTTTTCTCAAGACTTGAAATTCTTTTATCTCAGTTTCACCATCTGGCAAAATCTACATACCTTTCAAGGTACATGCCAAATACTATCTCCTTAAAGAAAACTTCTCTGTTATTCATATTTAAAAAGATCTCTAGTTCCCCTGAACTCCTATAATGCTTGTTCCTTTTATTAAATATTTCCTTGTATTGAAAATGATATTGTTCTTGATTTTCCCCTGTTAGATGGAGTTCCTTGAGGGCTATACCACTATTAAGTGTTAAAAATATAATGATAAATTAGGTAACTCACTAGTCTTTGATGAGCTCACACTCTAATGAAACTATTTTATATGTGCTCTATAATTAACATTATGATATGGTAAGCTCCACAGGATCACTAATAATGAGAACTGGCAGGAGTCTGAATGTGCTTTAAAGAAAAGATAAATGTAGGCTTCCTTCCATACCTAGACCCATTGCATCCTTGCATCCTTCCCCTTACATCAAGGAGATATTTTGAGTGAAGAACCCGGCCTCTCCCAGTCCTACAGCGGTAGAAACCTGGCCCCAGCTCAAGTAATTGGTTTGTCTTTCCAAGAAATTTGTCATTTAGGAATAGCAACATAATCAACAATTAAATGAAAGAATATGTTGCCTGTGCTAGCTATTTTCTACCACGTACATGAGAAAAACAGATTCCGGTCTCTGAGACAGGCAAGAATGAGGCAGAAGAGGGAAGAGAGAAAATGGACATTTAGCTTCACACAGAGAGAGAGAAAGGAGAGTTTCCATTCCAGGCCATTTCCAATTTCTGACCCCAGTCCTTCTGAGGTCTGCCTACACTTTTTTACCCATATATTCTGTTTGATAGCCTTGTGTGTTTTCCCATTAAATTAACAGTTTTCATGAAGTGTAGCTCAAAGGAGTCTCTATTACTGCATCCAAACAATCTTTGACTAAGACAGTTATGACTAAAAGGATAAATAACAATTGGCCAGGTTATATAAAGGGACAGGGCAGGGCACTCCATAAAGGACAAAAATGACCAAATATATAGAGATGGGAAGATTATGTTTGTGAATTATCAAGTAGATCAGAGTAGTTAAAATGTATGATGAGTGAAAGACATCATTGAAGCCCCCTTTAAAAAGTAAGCTTCACTAATAATTAAGGAACTTGGACTTTTTCACAACAGCAGTAGGAAAGAGGAGGCAAAAACTTGTTTATAAGGGAAGCAAAGCACCAGTTGAAAAAGTTTGAGCTCCCTGCCAAGTCACACTGTAACCTTCCTCTTTATCCTGTTCCTCTAACAAACTAATAATAACAAATCAGTAATATTGATAGCTAACATTTATATAGTACTTATTCTGTGCCAGGCAATGCACTAAGCATGTTTTATGCATACTGTCTGATTTCATCTTCATAGGAGTCCTGAGCTAGGGACTATTGTTATCTTCACTGTGTAAAAAAGAACACTGAAACACAGAGATTAAGGAACTCATCCTATGCCATATACAAAGTAATGGTGAGACGCAGGATTCAAGCCCAGTCTAAAACCAGAGCTGACACATTAAACAGTCATAACATTGCTTTAGCTCTCGGGGTTTTAGTTTCATCACTGTCAATGTTTGTTCAAAGATTTAAAATAATATGTCAGAGGGGGCGCCTGGGTGGTTCAGTGGGTTAAAGCCTCTGCCTTCTGCTCGGGTCATGATCCCAGTGTCCTGGGATGGAGCCCCGCATCAGGCTCTCTGCTCAGCGGGGAGCCTGCTTCCTCCTCTCTCTCTGCCTGCCTCTCTGCCTACTTGTGATCTCTGTCTGTCAAATAAACAAATAAAAAATCTTAAAAAAAAAAAATGTCAGAGCACTCACCACATGAATGGTGTTGCTCAATGAACAGTAGCTCCTACTAATCATTACCCCACAGTTCTTCCAGAAATTGAGATCTACGCTCAATCAGTATGCCTACATCTTCCTTCAATTTAGCACCCTTAATTTTCTTTGGCTGCTAAATAGACCAAGACATAGTTTGAAAGTATTTTTATAATTACTTTAAAAATTTAAACTTAAAAGAAGCCTTTTCTCCGTGCATCTTTTCTTCTCAACTCCATGAACTACTTCATTTCTTCCACACATGCTTTAATGGGCCATCCTCTTCCATTCGTTCTCCCCATACATTTATTTACTCACTCACGTTGTCTATAGTGTAGCTTTTCATAGGGGTCTTTGCTTAAATTTCAGGACTTGAGTATTTTTCAGCTTTGAGTCTTCCTTTATATTGGCTTATTTTCATTTCATTTCATTCATTTTTATCTAAAACAACAAAAACAAAAACACTAAATATCAAATGTTCCACTGAAATCAATAAAAAATTATGACCTATATTGAGAAAAGCTTTTCAGCAAGGGTAGGAGGACGTGTGGTAAGAGACCACATGTACACACACACACACACACATGTACACACGCGCACACACACACACACAAACACACAGAGGCACATGCATATTTTGGGCCTCAGAATTTCTAACAGGGGTTTATACATAAAGGCTTTGCCCATAGAACATTTAAAAATATCAGGCTCACGGCACCTGGGTGGTTAATTGGGTTAAGCATCTGGTTTTGGCTCAGGTGATGATCTCAGGGTCCTGGGATTGAGCCCGTATAGCATGGAGCTCCCTGCTCCATGGGGAGTCTGTTTCCGCCTCTTCCTTTGCTCCTTCCCATGTTCATTCTCTCTCTCTTTCTCCCTCTCTCTCTCAAGGAAATGAATAAAATCTTTAAAATGTAAAAATAAAATAAAAATGTCAGGGTCCATTTTAACTTGAATCAAATACTGCATCATCAAAGCCACATTCTCTTCTTGAGAAATTAGAGCCAGTTTCTACCAGTTTCTAGGCATCCCTGAGAAGCATCTCTGCATCCACTTCCCAAAATCCTAAAAGTTCATTGCCCTGAACTAAATATCTTATAACATGTATCATTCTGACAATGAGTTATAGCAATAACTAACTCATCTTTGATGACTAATCACATATTTATTTTTCACAATTGCCCTAAAACATTTTTAAAAATACAAACTTCCCATTAGCCATAAATGTCTTCCCTGACTGTCAAATTGTCTTAACTCTTCTCACTCCACAAATATAATTGCCATCAATATTGTCACAACCAACTGAGTAATAGGTAAAGCATCACATCCAGAATTGTCTTGCCTTCATAACCATGCTATACGTTACAGGAATATGATCCTGTCTTTTGTACAACTGCAATTAATATTACCTAGGACACAGTCCTCTACTACCTTTCATAGCTTATGTAGACAGAAGGAAGTCTAATTTGTTACAAATTTAGGTCTTTCTACAGTTCTTCTGTGATGATCCACTATATCCATAATGGTATAGAATTGGTTAGCGGTCATAATTAATGACAAGTTCTTTATCACATTATAAGACTTTTCCGGTTCCATCATACCATTAATAATGGTATACAGGGCTGCAGGAATTTTTATTCAGTTCACAAAGCTGCAAATAACTATTCTATGATAGTATCATAGATAATCACAAGAGACTTAGAGACTTAGAGACTTAAGAGAGTCCTATATGGCATCTTGACTTAAGAATCCATGCCTGTCAATGGGCCAGGAATTTAAAGATTCTATGTAGTTTATAAAGTTTATCTCAAGGTTCACGTCTATATGTACCTATTCATTTCTGTCTCCCTGAATAATAAATCTGCCCACTAAAGACTTTCTCTTAAAGTTTCATATATTCAAACACATTGAATATTTACTCAAATTGTCAGATAATCTTATTGTATCATGGCAGTACTTGTTTAGAAGAGGAACAATTTGAGTAGTACATTTTACATTTTAAAATTTTATTAACACATTTAGCCATCCATGTTAGGTTATGTATTAAAAATACTTAAAGTAATTGTTTTATGCCCAGTTTTGTACCACTTTACTCTTAAAATGTGTATCCAAAGATGGAGAGAACATCCAGGTAGAAAATAAATAGGGAAATAGTGGACTTGAAAATACCATAGATCAGAGGCACCTGGATATCTCAGTCAGTTAAACATCTAACGCTTATTTTGTCTCAGGTCATGATCTCAGGGTTACAAGATTGAACCCCACATCAGGCTCCACACTAAGCATGAAGCCTGCTTAAGATTCTCTTTTTCCCTCTTCCTCTGCCTCCCCCAACCCTGCTTGCTCCTGCTCTCTAAAAGAAAGAAAGAAAGAAAGAAAATACCACAGACCAAAAGAACCCTTCAGATATATATAGAATATTCAGTTCAATAGAAGAATATATATTCTTTCCAGCACCCATGGAACATTCTCTAGAATAGACTGTGTTAAGTAACAAAACAAGTCTTAACAAATTTAAGGTTAAAATCATACCAACTATCTACTCCAGTCACAATGGAATGACACTAGAAATCAATAGCAGAAGAAAAACTGGAAAATTAACAAATAGCTGGAAATTAAACAACACACATTTGAACCAATGGGTCAAAAAAGAAGTCAAAAGAGAGATTAGAAACTATCTCAATCAAACTAAATGAAGACCCAACATGCCAAAACTTGTAGGATGTAATAAAAACAATATTAAGAGGGAAGTTTGTAGTGATGAACATCTATATTAAAAAAAAAAAAAAGAACACAACCTAAATAAATAAACAACTTAAATAAACAACCTAAATTTACACCTCAAAAGCAAAAAAAAAAAAAAAAGAACAAACCAAACCTAAATGTATTAACCGGCTGATTACACAATTGGGAGTCACATTTATTGGAGTTCTTATGTTCCTTTTGAAACCAGACATGATTGAAACAGTTATTTATAAAGTGGTTATCCCCAAATAGATATCTGAATGACAATGTCCACTTGTTTGACCACAGTATAGTCACTGGCACCAATGTTAGGGTTGATGTATACAAGGCAAACGTCATCTGTGTGACCTTGATTAGTCATCACTAAAGCAAACTACATAAAGTAGTATAAAATAGACTACTATATACAATAGTATAAAAGCAGTATAAGATTATAAAAGGATACCTAAATAGGTAAAAACAGGTGAAAGATGATCTACTTCACTAGTCACCAAGGAAATGTTCTATGGTAATCTTACCAAAACTTGGTATCAGCAGCTTTTTAAATTTTACCCTTTTTAGTGGATTTGGAAAGAATGTCAGTGGGGGGGCTCTCTAGGATCATACTCAACTCAAGAGCCAATACAGCCATGTCCTTAACTGAAGATTTTAAAGTAAAATTTAAATATAATTAGGTATAAATTCTTTCTCAAGATATCAAGCCTTAGAAAGAAAATTTTAATGATCATTATTTTAGGCACATTGTCACTCTTTTATTTTATTTCAATTAGTTTCAGACCAGCATGATGGCATCTTTTAGATAAAATGATTTATGAAGCACACAATATTGTGCCAATGTAAGTTTTATATATCAATTAAGTACTTTTAACTTCCACTTGGAATTCATGTTTTCTAACAAAAAGAATAGAAAATTGTTTCAGAGACTCTCTCCTCTGAGAATCAGTTTTGGGGGAAAAAAAAAAAAAAGACTGTATTTCACAAATCACAGAGCTCCAAGACACAGTTCTTTCCAGAATGTTGAATTTCTTGTCATTAAGAGTAACTGTTGAAACTTCACATAATAAAAATTATTCACAGTTAGTACTAATACCATTAACATTTAAATTTAATTAACTCTGTCATCCTTCTTTTTTAAAAAGCTGCTTCTGTAGTGTAGTCAGCAGAATGATGGCCCATCAAAGATGATCATACCCTAATCTCTGGGAAATATGAGTATGTTACATCACATGGCGAAAAGCACATTGAAGATGTGGTTGAGGTAACTGGACTTTGAGACTGCATGCTTGATTATCAAGGTGGACCCAATCGACTCACATGCATCCTTCAAAATGGGGAATATTTTCTACCTGGGTTAGGAAAACGAAATAATAGAAGAAGGTACACAAAGTGTAAGAAGTACTTGGCCCACCATTGCTGACTTTGAATATTGAGAAAGAACACAAGCCCAGGAATATGTTGGCCTTTAGAAGCTGGCCCAGCCTTCAACTGACAGCCGGCAAAGAAGAGGTCATCTTAGTCTTGCAACTAAAAGGAACTGAATTCTGACAACAACTCAGATGACCAAGGCAGTGGAGTTTCTCTAGAACCCCCAGAAAGGTACACAGTCCTGTTACCACTGGGATATTTTAGCCCAGAGAAAACTGCGTCAGACTTATGATCTACTTATGAACTGTAAGACAGAGAGAAAAAAAAAAAAAAAACCAACAACTGTGTTCTGTTAAGCTGCTAAGTTTGTGGTAATTTGTCAGAGGGGCAATAGATAACTAATACACATAGTGTATTTCACATAGTGAAATTTCTATCAGTGTGAGTTATGGAGTTTCTCAGCCTATCCTTTTCCATCTCTGAAACTTAAACATTCATTAACTTATCATTGAAAAATTAGCAGCCATTTGCTTAGCTGTAACCTGAAGGAACTTCTCTGGCCTCCTATATTCTCTGATATCACTTATCAGAAGAGTTATATATTTGACATAACTGGGCCTAGAGTAAAAGTCCTGGGCCATTCTTTCATTCTCGCTGGGAATTAATTTTTTCATTATTTTTAAAGAATATGTATTGAGCATTTTAAGATTTGTATACTGTTCTTTATGCTAGGAATGCAGCATCGAAGACACTTTCTGTCACCATAGAGATCACATTATAGTGTAGGAAGTTGGGGGGAGGGGAGTCTTAAATTTCAAACCAATAATCTAATATGCATATATCAGGGATAATTAATATGATGAATAAATATAAAGCAGAGTTTAATCATTCAAGATCACAAATGAAAATACCCAGCACAATGAAAGTGGAGTAACTTAGGAGGAGCTGTGATCCCAAGAGAATGGACAAAACTGCATTGCTTTTGTTTCTCATTTGGTCCTCCCATCCCGTGGCCTCAGACATGGGTGCAGTTACAGGAAGTATGTTGCAGAGAGGGGCAACTACAGCTTCAGTTTTCGGTTTGGAGAAACCAGAAGGGGAGCCCCCAGAGATGTAGAAAGTACCAGATAGGGACGCCTGGATGGCTCAGTGGGTTAAAGCCTCTGCCTTTGGCTCAGGTCATGATCCCAGGGTCCTGGGATCAAGCCCCGCATCAGGCTCTCTGCTCCACAGGGAGCTTGCTTCCCCCTCTCTCTCTGCCTGCCTCTCTGCTACTTGTGATCTCTGTCTGTCAAATAAGTAAATATTAAAAAATAAAAAGAAAAAGTACCAGGTAAATCATGGAGAGGAAGGTGCTCAGGAGAGTGACTTTATGAATTTTTTATGCAGTCTTGTGCTCAGCTCTGTAATTCTTAAGTTTATTCAGACAGGGATATAGAAACTTCTCAGAGAAAAGATGACCATACAGCGGAAGAGCAGATGTGTGATACCTTAGACAACTTCCTGGGAACATCATTTGTTTTTTCTGTTTTCTAGGATTCCAGCCTCCAGGCAATCCCCAGAGGGATCTTTTTTCCCCCTTTTCCATTATATACTCTTGTTATCAAAAATAGTTCAAATCTTCTGGCAAAACAAAAACAAAATAGTACATACTAGAGACATACCTCATATTTTTCTCCCTATGGCTTTAGCCCACCCTCACCCCACCAAAACAGATCAAGATCAAGGCCCCCAAGTAGCACAAATAACCCTATCTGACCACATTCACAGAAAATAATACTATACTACACTACAAAACAGAAGGAGGGGATCATGTGCTCCATGTCCAGTGGTTTCTTCTCCATGTCTTGTGGTACAAAGCCAACAAACATCACTGAACATGCCACGTGCCAAAGCAAAACATAACTTCAACGTGTGTCAGATCTCATGAGACATGGTTAATGTACTAGAAATTGGAAATATTTCAGCAGTATTTTTCTTTAAATAAGTACTGTTAAGGGGTGCCTGGGTGGCTCAGTTGGTTAAGGGGCTGCCTTTGGCTCAGGTCATGATCCCACAGTCCTGGGATGGAGCTCCACATCACAATGGGTTCCCGGCTCAAGGGGAGCTTGCTTCTCCCCTCTCCTTCTGCCACTCCCCCTGCTTGTGTTCTCCTGCTCTCCATCACTCTCTCTCTCAAATAAAAAAATAAAATTTAAAAAAAAGTGTTGTCAAAGAAGCAACTCTTTTAAATCAATGGCTATAACAGTAACAGAATTGGCAGTGGGCAACTGACACTTAAAACTCAGAGAGTAAAATTTCTTCTCTATTCCGAGGAACTGTGGTCTCAAAAAAAAAAAAAAAAAAAGGAAATGGAAGAATATGGTAGGCTATTTAAGGCAGGCTCTCACCATACATATGCACATTTAATTTCACCCTATGTATTTTATACACACATATACTCACACACACACCAAAACATACATGCTCTGGGTATAATTGAATGCTCTTACCTCTTATTCCCTCAAACTTCATGGTACTCTCTCAGACCATAAGTATTTGTGTACAAATCACAGAAAAGCTCTCAATTACTACTGAAGCACACTATTCTACATGAAATGTGTGTATGTGGTCTACTTCTATAAGGCCTTTTTCTCACAGTCCAGTTTGTTCATTGGCAAATGGTTTTGACTCATAAATAGGTTATCAAGTTGTGTGAAGAGGATAGTGTTTGACTAGCCACAAATAAACACTCCAAGCACCATAAAAATTTTTTTAATGACAGTATATATAAAAATTCAATTAATATTAATGGAAATCATAGAGGAAATCAGATGATAAAGCTAATAGGCCATTAAAGATTTGTAGAATTTGAAGAAAACAAAGTGCATAGTTTACAACTCACAATGCTGGGATGGCATCTCTGTAACTGTTACTTCAAACTGTATTATGTCTGAATTCCCAGAACCATCTGCTTTGTCCTAAAGGGGTTATGCTGATAAAGTGCGTTAGGGAGGAGATGTTCTTATCCAAGGGATGCTAACAGGATTGCAAAGTGTTGATGAGACCAGACTACTGGTGACTGATCCTAACAGTCCAAGGTCTGGAAAGAATTTGACTGTAATCTTTAGTGTGAGATTAGCATGGCTTGTGACATGGCCATCTCAAAATAAATGGTCAAAAGGATGTGAAGATTGTACTCGAGTTCATTACCCAGACGTTTAGAACTGGAAGTTACCTTAGAGAACTCATGGGCCAACTCTTCATTTTTCAGATGAAGAAATTCAAGTAATAGTCCAAGATTCCAGTTTAGAAAATGGAAGAGCCATACAGATTTCCCAATACCATAACACCTTTCCTTCATTGAGCCTATAACTGTAAATCAACTGTCTGTAACTCAGCGTATAATAGTAAGATGTCATGCTTTCTGTTTAGGTTGCAATTCTGATAGAGAAATGTACTGTCCTTTGTTAACATCGCCTCCTTCCCCTGCTAAGATTGTCTCTAAATGAATTTCCCCAAATCCTCTTCCGCATGTAGTTCTGAGTTAGCATCTACCAATGAGAGGCCAACTCGTGAAATTTCAAAGGTGGGACCAAAAGAGGGAGTTGTAGGCAGACAAGCAGGCAGATGGCAGTTATATGATTAGCAGCAGTTTCTGACCATTTCCAGCGACTCACACACTGCAGTATAGTTGGGACAGATGGTAGCAAATTCTTGCTAATCACTTGAGTTGGTACTACAAATTGAGATCATCAGTAGGAGATTCCCAGAGGTTCTTAGATTCCCAGCTGTCTCTACGTGAACTCTTGAGAATCACCCAGCTTGGTGTTCAAATTGAATTTGTCTTCCCTGACCTCTGATTCCTCACCCCATCCAACATTTATATAAGCCTCCAATTTCCTGTATTAAAATCCTTCATACTCAGAATACCTAGAGTGATTTCTGTTTTTTTCTGGAGTCTGACAGATACACACTTTCAGGCTCAGTATCTTGAATATCAGAAATTAATCCCATGTAAAATTTGGCTGTTATTTCTGAGAATACCTAAGCTGAAACTCAAGATCATTTATTGAATACATCACTGACCTGTGTTATCTATGACACCCATAATCCTACTTTTATATCATGTAAAGCCACTTGAGAAGTTTTACCACTGATCACTGCCCATGATGACAAATAATATTCCCCATCCCAAGGGAGGGTTTCATGTGTGGTCCCAATGCATTTGTTATCTGTACTCAAAGGTAAATAGAATGGCCTCTTCCCTAAATCTGGGCCATCTTTTGCCATTTGGGCCCTTATTTTACCTAGAGTAAAATAAGATCTCTCCAAATTAATGACACAAGCATTTAACAAATGGTGGGGTGTCGGGTGAGGGAGGAACAATGCCTACAAAAATAATGGAGTTGACTGGTTACTGCTGTTCACTCACTGCAGAGGGGAAATGACTGAGGGCTTTCAGCAAGCAGTTTTATGGAAAATATGCAAAATAGAGGATCTCCAGCAGTACAAGAACATACATAATTAAACAACAGACTGAAGACCTAGTTGTTAAAGTGCTAAAGTATCTAAGATGCTTGAATGCTCACCAAGTCAGGTCTGTTATGCAAAATTCATATCATTTGTCAAGGAAGATTGGGATATCGAAACATGGGACAGCTTTATCTACATGCATGTCTTAAGGATGTTGATTCTTCACCTACCCTGGACCCTCTGCACTTGCAAAAATATCTCTCTTCTCTAGTGTTTCTCTAATGTTTCCACTGTGCTAGAAGATGCTGTAGAAGCCTCTTTCCCACAAGGCATCAGGTGTCCCACCCCCAGGAGCTGTCCCCACACCCTCTTCTGGCTGTTAGACTAATAACAAACATTAAATCCCAGTACAACCTGACCAGAAACATGCTAAGCCTGATAAGAAGGAATGAGAATATACACCTTAAGAATCATAAGAATTAGCTTGCTTTCACCAAAAAGAAATTACAAAACACTCCTGGCATTTGATTGTAAGGTTCTTTATGAAGGATACAACAAAAATTCATTGATTTGGGGGCTCTTGCTCAGGACATGGGACTCAACATCCTACCAAGACCCCGGGAAATAGAATAAACTCACTGCTGAGGTGGCTCTTAAAAGTATTGGGGAAAAAAAAAAAAGGTTAACATCCATAGGTTTCTAAAAAATGGAAGCCAGGAGACTGTAAGTATTATAACAACCAGTAAACCTGATGTGTATCCCCTGCATCTGCGGCCTGAGTAGACTGAAATCTCACTCCAGATAAAAAATACAAAGCCAAAAGAGAACGGCTGCTGGAATGTGATGGATGAGCTTAAGGAGAGGTGACTTAGTTTGACAGGCTGTACCACTAGAGCTTGTCATAACAATAAAACCACATGAGTGCTTTCTGTGAACAAGATGGGACATAAGAGACATAGTCTGAATGAGATGGTGTTGGGCCCTGGCCTACAGGGTCTCCCGGAGGGCATAGAGAACTCAGCAGAGAAGCTGAAGTGCATTCTCACTTGTCTAAAGGATGAGGAGGAAAGAAGTAACACTCCAGAAAAGAAATGCATTCACCCAGCTGAAGAGAACCACTGAAGAAATTCTCCAAATAATAGGGGGAATCTCTACAATACACACAGTAAAGACAACAAGATAGATATTGGTCTAACACAAAACTCTCATCTCCAGGTGGCTTGGGTTAGAAAATAGAAGAGGCCTCAAAGTTTAGGCAATTACAGGATTGTATATTTTAATGATTAGATTGAGACTGGTTTTTGACCCCCTCAAAGCCATTTAAGTCGTGATGGTTGCCTAAACTTTTATCCAGGAGCAAGGAAATTACTAGCACAAATGAGTAAAGTGAGAAATAAACTTGCTTGGGATTGCATCACATAACTCATATTGGTCAACTTAATAGGTAAATACACCAGGGAAAATACTGATGGAGGTCTTGGTTAGCTAAAGCCACCGACCACTTAATCAGCAAACTGAAACTATTAAGTTATGTAACTAAGGCATGTAACCTTAGGTTGGACTGAGATCTCTACTGATTAATAGTGCAGTGTGAGAATATCTAATAATCGATTTTAGTTAAACATTTTGTAACATTTTCATTCACTTTTTTCTTATCATATTTATTTTCATGGCCACAAATTCCATCAACATTTTGGATATTTTCCATTTAGATCACTTGCATTTCTTGAAAGTGGGTTAAGTAAATGGGTTTCCAAAAAAAGGGGCTTGAGAAATGAAATCATTATACAACCATCACTTCTGTCTAAGGCCTTTAAGTTTCAGTGCCTTAAATTGCCTTTTCTTGGGGCGCCTGGGTGGCTCAGTGGGTTAAGCCGCTGCCTTCAGCTCAGGTCATGATCTCAGGGTCCTGGGATCGAGTCCCGCATCGGGCTCTCTGCTCAGCAGGGAGCCTGCTTCCTTCTCTCTCTCTCTCTGCCTGCCTCTCAGTGTACTTGTAATTTCTCTCTGTCAAATAAATAAATAAAATCTTTAAAAAAAAATTGCCTTTTCTCAAATTCAGAAATGATGGAACTTGAGAGATGTGGCTTTTGTTTTCTGTATCTTCCAGATACTGTATTCTTATGGATCCTCTCCAAGCTTACCGACAAACTAGTTGGCTGTTTTTAACACTCAGTGTAAAAGTGATTGACAGGTAATTAGTACTGGCAGTGAGTGGTTTGACAGTTTCAGAAAAACAGGTAGATAAAACCATTTTGTTTACATAAGTTATTTTTTTACAGATTTTATTTATTTATTTGTCAGAGAGAGAGAGAGAGCACAAGCACGGAGAGCAGCGGGCAGATAGAGATGCAGGACACAGTCCCAGGACGCTGAGATCATGATCTGAGCAGAAGGCAGCTGCTTGACCGAATGAGTCACCCAGGGGCCCCTTGCTTATGCCAGTATAACAATTTTAAAGTATAAAAATTAATTTTATTTTTAATAAAGCACATTGCTTTCTCTAAGAAATAGTCACACTTTTAAAAGATGGCACTTCCAGAAATAGACCTTCAACTCTATGGTCAACTAATCTTTGACAAAGCAGGAAAGAATGTCCAATGGAAAAAAGACAGCCTCTTCAATAAATGGTGTTGGGAAAATTGGACAGCCACATGCAGAAAAATGAAATTGGACCATTTCCTTACACCACACACGAAAATAGACCCCAAATGGATGAAGGACCTCAATATGAGAAAGGAATCCATCAAAATCCTTGAGGAGAACACAGGTAGCAACCTCTTCGACCTCAGTTGCAGCAACATCTTCCTAGGAACATCGCCAAAGACAAGGGAAGCAAGGGCAAAAATGAACTATTGGGATTTTATCAAGATCAAAACCTTTTGCACAGCAAAGGAAACAGTTAACAAAACCAAAAGACAACTGACAGAATAGGAGAAGATATTTGCAAAGGATATATCAGATAAAGGGCTAGTATCCAAAATCTATAAAGAGCTTATCAAACTCAACACCCAAAGAACAAATAATCCAATCAAGATATGGGCAGAGGACATGAACAGACATTTCTGCAAAGAAGACATCCAAATGGCCAGCAGACACATGAAAAAGTGCTCCACATCACTTGGCATCAGGGAAATACAAATCAAAACCACAATGAGATATCACCTCACACCAGTCAGAATGACTAAAATCAACAAGTGAGGAAATGACAGATGCTGGCGAGGATGTGGAGAAAGGGGAACCCTCCTACACTGTTGGTGGGAATGCAAGCTGGTGCAACCTCTCTGGAAAACAGCATGGAGGTTCCTCAAAATGTTGAAAATAGAACTACCCTATGGCCCAGCAAGAGCACTACTGGGTATTTACCCTAAAGATACAAATGCAGTGATCCAAAGGGGCACATGCACCCGAATGTTTATAGCAGCAATGTCCACAATAGCCAAACTATGGAAAGAACCTAGATGTCCATCAACAGATGAATGGATCAAGAAGATGTGGTATATATACACAATGGAATACTATGCAGCCATCAAAAGAAATGAAATCTTGCCATTTGCGATGACGTGGATGGAACTAGAGGGTATTATGCTTAGCAAAATAAGTCAAGCGGAGAAAGACAACTATCATATGATCTCCCTGATATGAGGAAGTGGAGATGCAACATGGGGGGTTAAGGGGGTAAGAGAAGAATAAATGAAACAAGATGGGATTGGGAGGGAGACAAACCATGAATGACTCTTAATCTCACAAAACAAACTGAGGGTTGCTGGGGGAAGGGGGATTGGGAGAAGGGGGGTGGGGTTATGGACATTGGGGAGGGTATATGCTATGGTGAGTGCTGTGAAGTGTGTAAACCTGGCGATTCACAGACCTGTACCCCTGGGGATAAAAATATATGTTTATAAAAAAAAAAATTAATTAAAAAAATAAATAAAATGTGGGCACCTGCTTCAAGGATGTGTCAGTCTGTTGGTCTTGGCTACATAAATTTCCCAAGATGTGGTTCATCTTACCTAATGTTTCCACAATATTTTAATGTAATTTTTTAGTGTTTTTACTTTGAATTTTAATTATTCTTAGTGTGCTATGTTATGTCTTGACATACAGATTATGAGTTAAAATAAAAATGAGTAGGGGACACTTCAGTGGCTCAGTGGGTTGGGCAGCTCCCTTTGGCTTGGGTCATGATCTGGGACCCTGGGATCGAGTCTGGCATCGGGCTCCTTGCTCATCAGGGAGCCTGCTTCTCTCTCCACTTCTACCTGCTACTCTTTCTGCTTGTGTGCTCACTCTCTCTCTCTGACAAATAAATAAATAAATAAAATCTTAAAAAAAATGAGTAGAACATATGTTGTATTGAAAATGAAATCAATTTTATATTGTACTTACTATGTACATATAATTTTACATTTTATATACATTTATAAAGCTTGAAAATGAAAATTGTATAAAATACTATGTCAACCATTATACATGTATAAGATGAACACAACTTCACCATGAGTATCTGAATTCGGCTGTTTAAGGACTAATGAATTTATAAATTGGATGATTTTGTATAAACAGCTAAAATGAAATGAGGAAGAGGAAGTCCCATTATAAACACCTAAAATTTGAATGTTGCTGAATTCATGGTACATTTACTCTTTCTTCCCCACTTATTGTTTGTAGCTGGATAATGGAATGAAGCCCTTGAAGCTTTCATGTCATTTTCAAACACTGTACACTGACCTGTCTAATAAGTTAATTTATTTTCACAATAAAGCACAAGGTAATTCTTTTCATTATAAAGTTGATAAAATGTGTCACTAAAGACAGAAAAAAAAAGCCTAAAGTATAAAACATCTTTCAAGGTTGTGGTCTTCAGTACAAAAATTAGTACTAATTTTGAGAGGCATGTCAATGAGAAAAAAAAAAAAAATTAAAGGTGAATGTGCTCAGAGAAAAAGCAGATCAAACATGCAGCATAATTCCTGTAATGAAAGATACTCTTTGTTGTGGCAGAAAGGACAAGCAATGAAGAGAAGCCCCCACTTCCATGTCTGTGCATTAGCGGCCTAATTTAATAAATGTGTTGAGTTTAGAGAACTTAGTTTTTGGTGTATATGAGAAAGGAGACCTCAAACAATTTGTTTGGTTGTTTAGTGATGAAAATTCATGCCCATGACACAATGAAAGATAATTTTTTAAATTTATTTTTAAAGATTTTATTTATTTATTTGCAAGGCAGTGAGAGAGAGCATGAGCAAGGAGAAGGTCAGAGGGAGAAGCAGACTCCCCGTGGAGCTGGGAGCCCGATGCGGGACTCGATCCCCGGACTCTGGGATCATGACCTGAGCCGAAGGCAGTCGTCCAACCAACTGAGCCACCCAGGCATCCCGAAAGGTAATTTTTTAATTAATACTATGTCTTTAATTGTGTCCCTCACAAAATTCATTTATGTGGAAGCCCTAACTCCCTCAATGTGCCTATATATGGAGAAATTTAGGAGATAATTAAGTTTAAATAGGGTCATGAGAGTAGGACCCTAATCTCATAAGACCGGAGCCTTATAAAAAGAGGTAGGAAGAGATGTCTCTCTCTCTCCACTGCACGAGGATGTGTGCAGTGAGAAGGTGGCCATCTGCAAGGCAGGAGGAGGGCTGTCACCAGAACCTAACCATGCTGCCCCCTGATACAAGACTGCCAGCCTCCAGAACTATTAGAAAATAAATATCTATTAAGCCACCTAGTCTGTGGTATTGTGTTATGGCAACCCATGCTGATTAAGATGATTAACAATCATTTTGAGATTTGTGATGTAACTTGGAAGACCTAGTTTATGGAGCATTGGCTATAGGAATATGGAGAGCAGTGAAAATGTGTTCAGAGATCAAGAAATACTGTATATGAAATTCAAGGCAATAACAGTTTTAGCTATGAAGAACTGACAGTAGTAAATAATATACCACTTGATCTTGATTCAGTATTGGACCAAGAATGCAAATTGGGAAAAAAGAAATAATACAAATGGTAAGTTTAAAAATCACAGCCATTAAATATACATTTCTGTGTCAAGCTGCCAAGAAATGGACAGCAGGCACAAGATTTTGTGTCTCCACACTGAATACACTGACCAATGATGGGTTCAAAAACTTCAAAAACCATCATTGTAAAGTTAAAAATGAGATTTGCAATGAAGATATCTTTATGAAAATAAAAATAAAACTAATTCTATAATCCCAAGTGAATTTCCTCAATGACATTACTCAACAATGTAGTCAGTATTTCCACTGGCACAAATCTATTACTTTAGAGTCAAAATATCACAAATTTTCAGGGCACCTGTAACTCAGTCATTAAGCATCTGCCTTTGGCTCAGATCACTATCCTGGGGTCCTGGGATCCTGCCCCACATCAGGCTCCCTGCTCGGCAGGAGGCCTCTTTCTCCCTCTTCCACCTCCATGCTTGTGTTCTCCCTCTTGCTGTGTCTTTCTCTGTCAAATAAATAAATTAAATCTTTTTTAAAAAATCACAAATTTTCAGGAAAATGAGAAATCACAGATTAAGAGAAAATATTTGCAAAAGACTTATTTGATAAAGAACTGTTACCCAAATCATAAAAAGAACATTTTAGTCTCAACAAAAAGAAAACAAACAACCTAACCAAAAAATAGTAGAAGACCTGACAGATATGGCAAAAAGCATATGGAAATATGCACATCATATGTCATTAGAGAATTGAAAATTAAAACAATGAGATACCACTTTATGCCTACTAAAATGGTAAAAATCTGAAACACTGACCACAACAAATGCTGACAAATATCCAGAGCAGCAGAACTCCTATTTGTTGCTGGCGGGAATGCCAAATGATATAGCTACTTTGGAAGACAGTTTGGCAGTTTCTTACAAAACCAAACATGCTCAGATCATATAATCTGACAATCATGCTCTTTGTATTTACCCAAAGGACTTGAAAATATATTCCCACACAAAAGTGTGCACACAGATGTTTATAGTTCCCTTATTCATAATTGCTAAATCTTGGACGCAACCAAGATATCCTCTAGTAGGTGAATGGATAAATAAACTGTTGTCCATCCAGACAATGGAGTATGATTCAGCACTGAAAAGAAATGAGCCATCAAGCCATGAAAAGACATGAAGGAATCTTAAATTCACATTACAAAGTGAAAGAAACCAATCTGAAAAGGTTGCATACTGTATGATTCCAAACACATGACATTCTAGAAAAAGCAAAAACTATGGAGACCGTAAAAAAGATTAGTGAGAGAGAAGGTTAAGTGGGACAGAGGCCAGAGCCCAGAAGATTTTTAGGGCACTGATGGTGAATACATGTGTGATACATTTGATAAGATCTACTTTTAAATCAATTTCCCATTTTTGTGTGCCTAAGTCATTTTTTAAAAAATGTTTAATATTGCCTTCTAATGGGAATAAAAATAATGCTAAGAATAGTATTATGTGCAAGTGACTGGAAGGTGAAAATAAAAATTGATGGAACACTATCTGACAGTTGACTCTCATTTTAACAAACACCTAAATAAAGAAGATTAAGACTCTGAGGGCACCTTAGTGACTCAGTTGGTTAAGTAAGCATCTGCCTTTATCTCCAGTCATGATCCCAGGGTCCTGGAATCAAGTCATGCATCCGGCTTCCTTCTCATCCAAGAGCCAGGTCCTTCCTTTCCCCTTGCTTGTTCTCTCTCTCTGTCAAAAAAATAAATGAAATCTTTTTTAAAAATTTTAAAAGATTCTGATATAGACTGGTTAAACAAGATTTTTGCTTCATTTTGATGACTGAAACTATTATAGACTTTATGACTTTATTGCAATGAGACATTTTGTTAAGGAAAGTGATCGTGTTCCTTGGTGGCCTGGCACTGAGGGACTGAACATAGAGCAAGGGAAAATAAACAGAAGTTCCAAAGGCTTGGAATGTGCCTGTCCACTTAGTAAACCAATTTCTTAGCTTAGAGCATTGTTTCTTGTTGCAAACCATCCATAGGGTAACAGTACTTGAATAAAATAAGTTTTCATGGATTATCTGTCATGCGGGTCCTTATTTATGATGTAATGCTGTCTTACTACAGATAACATTTTTCCCTTTCTGTCAAAAGTAAAATCATTAGTTCAACTCTAAACACATAAATTTCATTTTAAAAATGTCATTACAAATAATGTCACAATAATCATATGAGTCCACACCGAATCAAAATTGGTATTTTTGAAACAAGAAAATATCTTTTAAAAAAATTTTAGTGTGGTTGATACACAATGCTACATTAGTTTCAGGTGTACAACATAGTGATTCAACTTCTCCATACATTATGCTACGCTCATCACTAGTGTAGCTGCCCTCTGTCACTTGACCACTCGATTACAATATCATTGACTGTATTCCTTACACTGTGACTTTTATTCCTGGGAGGTTTCGTTCTATAACTGGAAACTCCCCTTCACCCTCTTTGCTTATCCTCTACCCCTCCCCTCTGGCCACCACCACCTTGTTATCTGTATTTATAGGAATACTTTTGCTTTTTGTTTGTTTCTTCTTCATAAACAAAACAAATCTTAAATAGAGCAGTGATTGAATTGCTTCTTGCATTTCCACTTTAGGTTTTCAGTATAGCATTATCTAGACAGCAAACACTATGACTCAATGGATTTACTTTTATGACACTTCTTTTCAAATGAACTGTACATATTAAAACTATAGCAGATCAGAAAGTTGCTAAATAACAAGGTTTTCTAGTTGAACATTCAATAATTAGGATTTACCTTAATCTTAATGTTAGTTAACACCTAAAGTGGCAATAATAGTAATAATTTCAGTGTTAACTTTTACATGAATCCTACGGATTGTAAAAGTCCATTAACTTTATGCCAAATTTTGTAAGGTACAGACTTCTTTAACCATCTGTTACTGCTCAAATTAAATCAATTTCAGAGAAATAGGGAACTTTCCTGAAATATCATTCCTCTTTGCCACTCTGTTCATTCATTTCATTTCAATGAAACAAATTTAATTTTGAAAAGTCTTGCATAGAAACCTTGGACAAAATCTCCTCTATTCCATTATAGTCTCTATCCCTCACTTTAAGAAATATTTAATTTATTTTGTCAGGCAATTCTAGCCATGCTGATAGGTAGAGTGGTAAAATATTGACATGGGTTAATTGGAGAAGTGATAAGGCAAGACATCCCTAACAGACTATTTCAAAAAAATGTTCACCCCCTGAAAGACTTACTATTAATAATTTCACTGATAATATGGTACTGCATCTTTGGCCATATTAGAATCAGAGGACCAGAAAGCATCTTCTCTGAAGGAAAAGATTTACTTCTTTTTACTCAGTTCCCTTATTCAACAGATGGAGAAACAAAACCTCAGCGATATTCAATTGTTTGGCTTAAGTCATCCAAACACACAAATAATAACACATACAGGACTAAAGGTTGTCTTCTGATTCCACGCCAGTCTACTTTTGTTTCATTAAGCTATTTTAGCAAGATCATCAAAATAATGTTTGGCTTGACATAGTGATTTTGGCTTTCTTTGTCAGTTTCTTGTTTATCTAGCTCAAGGCCTAGAGCCAGCTGTAGCAGAGTGCACAGACTTCACCCTTGTCTATAGGGTAAATATCCTGTGGCAAATTCTATTATTCAAACAATTCTGAACCATAAAGTATAACTGCCCCTGAGTGCCTTCAGGCCGAGGAGGACTTAATGTTCCTTCAGCAAAAGTCAGGAATAAATTTCATACTTTTCTAATGGAGTAACACCCACCATCGGCAAAATTCCCACAGAGTACATGTCTGAAGATTATGTGTGCTACCAGGTGTTTTCCCAAAATACTTCTGATAACCACAACAAGGTGTATGTTGTGATGTGACCAAAATGGGACACTAAGATTTCGTAACATGGTGGGGGCGAGCAAAACCCAGGGCACCTGGGGAAGGAACACATCAGACTCCCTAAAGCAGAGGCTTTAGGGATATTTGTCTTTAAGAAATGGCTCCTAGGGCCCTCCTAGGGCCCTCCATAGGAGGGAACTACTGTGCAGCTCTTCTAACCTGCTGCCTCATGTCACTTTTTCCATCAGCTCTTTCCTGAAGCCTTTCATGGTAGAGAACATGGGATGGCCCAGCTCCTGCTCTTTCCAACCAAGAACATTTCCAGATGGCTGTGTCTTTTAGGACAAATGAATCATCAGTCATTTCTTATTGGACCTTTCATCCAAAAAGTCAAATGGAAAAAAAAAAAAAAAAGCCTTTTCACAAAAGCTCTTTCATACAATTTAAACATATTCAAATCCAACTCTCCTAAGCCCCCTTTAAGCAAAGCTAAAGCCAATCTGGGGCTACCCTTAGGAGAAAGATACACACATCATCATACCCAGGAGATGGGTCAAAGAGAAACCCTGAAATATATAGAGTTTTTCAGATTAATCCATATCATTACCCACCCTTTGGTTCTCAATATAACCTAATAAAAAGCCTCATGAGATGAGCTCTATTATATGCCACTGCTTTTTACAATTTGTTTCTAATCCTTTAAATAACCCTAGGCTGTTACACCTGTTTTATGAATGAGACAGTTGAAGTCGAAAAATATTTAGTGACTTTTCCCAAGTCATATAGGTAGCAGGGAGTCCCAGTATGAACTCACTTCTGACTACACCTGAACTTTGTGTACATTACATGTAAAAAATCTTTAGAATGCTCTATAGAGTGCTTTAGGGGCAGAAGAGAGAAAAGGAGTGAGTTTGTAAGGAAGTAGGGGCTGGTTAGAAGGAGGAAAAAGGGAAGAAAAGGCCATCTTGAACTTTCCACCCCTATTTCCACTAGAGCACCTCCACTTTAATGATGATAAATGATAGGTAGATAGATAATAGATAGATGATTGATTGATATAAATAATATCTTTAATAATCTTTCTATGATATAGAAAGATTTTGAATAACATTTTATTTGAGTAAAGGAATAGACTTTTTCTTTCTTCCAAGTTTTTAGTTAAATTCCAGTTAGTTAACATACAGTGTACCATGAGTTTCAGGTGTAGAATTTAGAATTCACGCCTTAACATACAACACCCAGTGTTCAGCCCCAGTGTCCTCCTTAATCCCCATCACCCATTCAACCCATACCCCAACCCACCTCCCCTCCAGTAACCATCAGTTTGTTCTCTGTAGTTAAGAGTCTGTTTTATGGCTTGTCTCTCTCTCTCTTTTTTCCTCTATGTTCATCTCTTTTATTTCTTAAATTCCACATAAAAGTGGAATCACTTTCTTTGTCTTTCTTTGACTTATTTTGATAAGCGTAATACACTCTAATTCCATCCACATCATTGTAAATGGCAAAATTTCATTCTTTTTTATGGCTGACTAATAACTCACTGTGTGTACATATGTGTATACATACCTGGTTTTAGTGAGTCTGCAATAAGAAACCTACTTCACAAAGTAGAACAGATTTCTTTTGAGCATAATCATGGTAAAAGAAGCAAAAGCAGTAAAGGTAATCACATTAGTACTATTAGTACTATTAGTAACTATAGTAATAGTTAACATGATCTAGGGATTGCTAATTATGCAACATAATGCAAAGTTTTATGCATATTACCTGCATAATGCATAATGCATAATTGCATAACGCATAATGTGAAGTTTTATGCATATTACCTGACTTGGGGCACCTGGGTGGCTCTGTGGGTTAAGCCTTTGCCTTTGGTTCAGGTCATGATCTCAGGGTCCTGGGATGGAGCCCCACATGGGATTCTCTGCTCAGTGGGGGGCCTGTTTCCTCCCCTCTCTCTCTGCCTGGCTCTCTGCTTCCTTGTGATCTCTTTCTCTCTCTGTCAAATAAATAAATAAAATCTTTAATAAAAAAAAATTACCTGACTTAAATTTTTCACTTCAGTTCTCTGAGAAATAAAAGAGGTGAGTCCTTATTCAAGAAAAAAAAAAAAAAGGTCTAGAAAAATTTTTGTTTAAAAGATGCCCAAGGGATTCTTTTCGACTTTCACTCCTGTCCAAGATGGAAGAACAAAAACTAGATTTAACCCCTCTCAAACAATGACAAAAATGAACATAATGCTTAGAATAACAGTTTCAAGACCCTGAACACTACACAAAAATGACAGCGTTTCTTCCGAGATGGAAAATTTAAAAAGTGAGCCTACAACATCTCTTAGCTTACTGCATGAAAGCCAGTATGCAACACACAGTCGGGGAACTGCTACTGTGCTGGTGATCCCAGCAGACAAAGCTGAAAATCCAGGGAGAACAAAGTAGCTAGGCTATAAAATTCAAAGGGCCCCAAAGAGATTAAACATTGAAAAGCAACAAAGTTGGAGGATTACCTCTACATGGTTTCCATACTTAAGAGTTAGAGTAATCAATACAATGTGACATTGGCCTAAAGACAGATCAATACATTAACAGAACAGAATGGAGATTTCAGAAACAACCCATCACCTGTAAACAACTGGTATACCATAAAGTTACACATGTAATTAACTGAAAGAGGATCATCTATTCAACAAATGATGTGCAATTAAATATGATATGCAGATATCAAGATTAAAAAAAAAAGAACTTCAATGCATAACTTACACCATATTAAAAATTAACTAAAACTAAATGTATCTAAATGTAAAACCTAAAATTTAAAAACTTCTGGAAGAAAATATGAGAAAATATTTGCTAACCTGAATTAGACAAAGATTTCTTAAATATGACACAGAAAGCATAATCCATAAAAGAAAAGATTGACCAGTCTGTTCAGATTTTCTATTTCAATGTATATAAAAATATATATATATATATTCATAAATACAAAGTCCAAAAAGAAAAAAAAAAAGGACAAGATTAGGCCATTTAAGACAACAAGGATGGACCTAGAAGGTATTCTGCTAAGCAAAAGAAGTCAGACTGAGAAAAACAAATACCATATAATTCCACCCATAACTAAAATCTAAAAATAAATAAATAAATAAAATAATAGATAAACAAAAAGCAGAATCAGAGCTATAAATACAGAAAACAAACTGGTGGTTGCCAGAGGGGAAGGGGCAGGGAATTGGGCAAAATGGGTGAAGGAGAGAGGGAGATACAGGTCTCCAGTTATGGAATGACTAAGTCACAAAAATAAAAAGTAGAGCATAAGGAATATAGTCAATGATATTGGTGAACATGGCATAATGTATCAACTTCTCAAATGACTCAGTTTTATACCTGAAACTAATGCAACATTGTGTGTCAACTACACTCAATTTTTTAAAAACTTAAAAAAAAATAGAGACTGCTCTTCTCCTATTAAAAAAAAAAAACAAAAGATTGATTGATTGAACTTCATCAAAATTAAAATCTTTGACTCTTCAAAAAGACATTATTTTAGGAGAAAACACTTGCAAAACATATATTTGATAAAGGGTTTTATCTGGAATATACAAAATCTCTTACATTCAATAATAAGAAAATAAGCAAACCAATAAAAAAGTTCAAAAGAGGGGCATCTGGGTGGCTCAGTGGGTTAAAGCCTCTGCCTTCACCTCAGGTCATGATCTCAGGGTCCTGGGATCGAGCCCTGCATCAGGCTTTCTGCTTGGCATGGAGCCTGCTTCCTCCTCTCCTGCTTCTCTGCCTGTTTGTGATCTCTTTCTGTCAAATAAATAAACAAAATCTCTATATAAAAAAAGTTCAAGAGATGTGAAAAGACACGTCATCAAAGAAGATATAGGAATGGTACATGAACACATGAAAAGATGCTCCATACCGTTGCTTATTGGGTTAATGTATCTTAAAAAGATACTGGTATACTAATACATACATATTAGAATGGCTAAAATTAAAAAGATTGCTTACAGAAAGTGGTGAGAATGTAGAGAGATTAAAATTTTTATCCACTACTGGTTGGAATGTAAAATAATACAACCACTTTGGAAAACAATTTCTTATAATGTCAAATATACACTGAATATACGATCCAGACATTGTACTCCTAGATATTTACCACCTCTACTCACAAAATGAAAACATGTCTGCAGAAAGACTTGTACACAAATGTTTTGAGCAGCTTTATTAAAATATCCAATAACTAAAAGGGTGAATGATAACACATTGTGGCACAATGATTCACTGGAATACTACTCAGCAATAAGAAAACAGTGAATCATTGATACAAAAATAAAAATGACTGAATCTTAAAATAATTACACTGAGTAAAAGAAGACAAACATTAAGAGTATATACTGTATGACTGTCTTTATATAATATTAAAGAATACAAACCAAGCTACAGTGACAGAAAGCAGAATAATTGTTACCTGCAAATGTGAGGAACGAGCAAGGGAGGGAGGGAAGTATTTTAAAGGGACGTGAGGAAACATCTGGAAGATGATAGATGTGTTTATTATCTTGATTGTGGTCATGGTGTCATGAGTTATAAGACACATTCAAAATTTATCAAATAGTACTTTTCATACATATGCAGTATATTATACGTCAATTATGTTCCATAAAGTTGTGAAAGAAAGAAACAAAGAAAGGAAAAAGAAGGAAGGAAAGAAAGAAGGAGGGAAGGAAGGAAGGAAGAGGGCCATCTGGCCCTTTTCACAGGATCCTATAAACATATAAAAGAGGGGAAGGGAGGAAAGGAGAGAGGAGGAAGGAAGGAAAGGAAGGAAAGAAAATTCTAGCTTCAGATTTGTCCTGGTGAAACTAGATTGACATTAAAGTTTGATAATGAGGCACAGAAATAACTCAGTATCTGTTTTGTAATTGTTATTTCAATGTAACTTCACTGATTTAAATACATTCTGATTTAGAAAATGCCTCCATCAAACTTACTTCTTTCTATAAAAAAAACTTTTTTTGAAAATAATCCTTCTTGCTTGTATTGAGAAAGGTCAAGTTAAATTGAATTGAAAGCAAAGGTTTCATGTCTGTCTTCAAACTTGGAATTGAGCAGGTTACAATTCATCCCAACCATTCTATTGCAAGGAAATCACTTAGACCTTCTGAAACCTACTGAGATGCAAATTAACCAGCTATTTCCAAGAGCACTAATCACACTGGCTTGTCAACTTCAAGTGCTTTATTAACAATTTCCTGGGCTGACCTTTCTTACACTCCCAGAGTCGCAAAGGAAAAAAAAAATGTAGAAATAACAAAAGGATTTAAATTTCTCATATCTCAGCATCAATTAAGGAAAATATCGTAGTACTTAACTCTGAACCTTTTGAGAACTCTTGAATAGATTTAGTATCAAAACAAATTATTAATTTGATAATAAAGACATTCATGGGTATGATATCATTGAGAATTGTACTATGCTATTCCCACACTGATCTTGTACTTCATTCTCCTTTTCTCCATCTGGCCCTTTGCACACTATCCTATAAACATTATCTCATTATACAATCCTCTGCTGTAGTCACAATCCTATATGAAACGATGGGAATTCCACTGTCCTCCAAGGGTCATATCCTGTTAAGAAGAAACTTTGGAAAAGATAGGTCAAATTGTTAAATGAAGGATATAGGAAAGGATGACTTTTAAAAAATATTTATAAATATCTAGGTTAAATATAATATTTAAGATGTTAGATAAAGCCCTAGTATTTCCAAGCAAGTAGAAAATAGAGTATATAATAACAGATTATTATACTGTTCATGCATTGCTCAGGCAAATCATTCACTTTCAATGGACAAAGTCCTTTGCCTATATGACAAGTATATTGGCAGAAAAATTAATATTTATTATCTAGTATGTCCATTCATGGGATTTCTATCTCATATTTTGTCTAATATTTTAAATCACTGTTTGTGATTTCTATATCCACAAGGCCAATTGTGGATATATCTTTATGTATTTTTACCCATGAGCCAATGTCTCATAACATACAAGTGGGCTATGTTTTATAATTGACCCTCCCAAGCATATGATTATATCCACTATCATCTGATTAACTTAGTCAATAATGACTTTTGGCAGAGTTCTAAAAAAATCAGGAAATCATCCCCATCATATTTAAATATTCATGAGCTTTTTGTGTAAGTAACTATTAGCAGATGAACACCATGAGAACTCTATACACAAAAATAGAGGCAACAACAGTAACAATTCCAAAATGGAATAAAAAGATGTAACTATTGAGACTTCCTACAACCATTTCTCCTAGAACTTTTTGGGTATGGTACAGTATTAATAAGCCTGAGGTAAATGGCAGAGGGGAGACCTAAGACCCTCCACTTACACTGAATTCTGCACAACTGCATAGATTTACTCCTTTTAAAAACTACAAGAAATCAACAGGTTGTTTTCTTGGAGATAAAATATTACAAACTTCAACAGTGTAAGAAATAACAGTTACACTACCCTCTCTAATAATCACCAAGCTCTCTCAGGATATGAAGACTATAAGAAGCACCTCAAAAATCAGGGAAAAGCTAATCATTCCTGTATTTTGAGCAACAAGACATAAGATTATTTAAATTAACAAGATGTATCTTTTGAGGAACAGTTGGTGGTTTTTAACTGGTGCTTACTTTAGTAGAAGTACAGAGTTGAATATACTTTGGTATTTCTTTTTCCTTTCTTTTCTTTCTGCCTTTCTTTCTTTCTGCCTTTCTTTCTTTGTAGGCTCCAAGCCCAGCATAGAACCCAACATGGGGTTTGAACCCATTACCTTGAGGTAAAGATCTGAGCTGAAACCAAGAGTTGGACACTTAACCAGCTGAGCCATCCAGGTGCCTCTTATTGTGCTTTTCCAGTTGATAATTCTTTTCCTATCTCTGTTGACTCTGTTTTGTTTCATCTTGACCAAGAAGTCATGGTGTATTTTATTACCAACTGAGTCACCAATCTTGAGTTATAAAAGATTCTAAAATCTTGGTTTTTATGCACAAATATTGATCTTAAAGACTTATTTTCAAAACCAGCCAGTCATTATTCACAACCCTACTGATGTTTTTGGTAATGGGTCACTATCCATTTTGTGCTTTTCTGTTCTTAGTCACTCTCTGTCTCTACCTTGAAGGGTGACTTCTTCCTTTATCTAATTTTCATTTTCCCTCACCCATGGGTACAGATCATCTCTCACCAGAAAATGTATGTACATTCTTTGTATATCACACCACTTCCAGGGAAAGGAAGATTGGTAAGAAATAATTTTTTTTGAAGATTTTATTTATTTATTTGACTGAGATCACAAGTAGGCAGAGAGGCAGGCAAAGAGAGAGGGGAAAGCAGGCTCCTTGCTGAGCAGAGAGTCTGATGTGGGGCTCGATCCCAGGACCCTGAGATCATGACCTAAGCTAAAAGCAGAGGCTTAATCCACTGAGCCGCCCAGGTGCCCCAAGAAAGAATGTTAATGCATTAATTTCTTGAAGCTCTTAGACTTTCAAACTTAAGATATGGGTAAGGAAAAAATAATTTGTTGTTAATTATAGCTATTCATTTAACCTCCTTAGTCAAACCAAGCAGCATGAAATTTATGAATGACATTGAGTTCTTTTGGCCAATTATGCAGTTTGCAATTTGTTCCCAAAGAGGATGTTTCAGGTTGCAAATACTAATTGGCTTTCAGTAAGTACCAGTGAGTGTGCTGAGCTACATGTCTAAGGAAAGAAGTCAGGCAGCAGAACTCCCTGCTATTCAACAGTGTCCAGGCCTTGTATATCTAATTCAAAAGCACTATTTGACAGGAAAGACCTTATTGTCACAATATCTCCTAGCTGGTGGTGTTTTTCTAGTAAAGTTAACTTTTCACCTGAAGGCATCATAATTCACTTGAAGAGCAATGACTCATAGGAACTGGGAAGAAAAGGAGAACTGACGAATTTCCTGAATACCTCTGCCTATTGCTCATATAATTGGCATTTTACTATAAACACCATTTTATTTTCAGGAGATATTATAGGGAGTGGTATTATTTGGGCACCCTTTTGGGTGACAAAAATGTGGTGGCCTTTAACCATGCTAAGAGTATAAGACAGTGAAATACAAAGTTTTCAGAGTCAAACAGTTTACTTGAAACCCAGCTCTGGCATATATTAACTATATGACATTTGGAAAACGACATAGTCTCTGAGTTTCCATTTCTTCACTGGTAAAACCTGAATAATGATAAGACTACTGACATTACTGGGTTCTTAAAGGGATAAAATGACATAATACATACAATCCTTATACGGCCCTTTGCCAAACTCTTTCACATATTTTATCAATAAAGTTTTTGTATCATTATTATTATTCCAAGAATGTTTACTAATAGTTCGGCAAGCCACTTCACGCTATAAAAAAAAAAAAAAAAAAAGGGAAACTAAGACCTAGGGGATTAAATACTTTGCCCAGATCATGTCAAGTTAGTGACAGTTAAGACGAAACCTACATTTCTAAATTCCAGAGCTGCATTCTTTCTATAGTTATAACTCCTTTCTGCCATTGCTTCATCAAGCCTATTTTTACTTTAGAGTTAGGATCATCAATTCATATCTCATGCAGCTGGTAGAGGGAGGTTATTCTGAGTAAGAAAGAACATTCATATATTAAAATAAAGAAACATGGGGCGCCTGGGTGGCTCAGTGGATTAAGCCGCTGCCTTCGGCTCAGGTCATGATCTCAGTGTCCTGGGATCGAGCCCCGCATCGGGCTCTTTGCTCGGCGGGAGCCTGCTTCCTCCTCTCTCTCTGCCTGACTCTCCGCCTACTTGTGATCTCTCTGTCAAATAAATTAATAAAATCTTTAAAAAAAAAAAAAAAAAAAAGAAACATGGATATATGGTTTCCTGGTTAGATTTCAGAATCCATTTTAACAGACCATCTCTACAATGAGCTGGAGCTCCCAAAATGCTGTACCCTCAAGGTTAAGGAAAACTAGAAGTAAGAAAGCTGGTACATGGAATTTGGGTGCACATTTAACTTTCTTGGATCAAGGGATCTCAAACTTGGTTTAAGTAGTCGCAGACTGGTAACGCTATCTGGTACCTGACAGAGCAAAGGATGTATTTGAAAGAATATATATTCTTTGAAAAAAATCAAAGAAAGAAAGAAACTTTCTCTGAAAGAAACTACTTTCATAATATACTTCAAATCACTCTTGCCTTTTTTCACATGCAATATTTAACATACTTTCAAAAATAATGGAGAACACAGGAAACTTGAGTTTGTAAGTTAAAACCAGAAGAAAACTGAAAGGCAAGTAGAACCAAGGAGACTTCAGATAACAAAATTTTCAAATGTATATGATAAAACAATCATGCATAAAGAAGTAAATGTATTTGTTGACAGTCTCAAATTCTAACTAACTTGTAGCCATAATAAGAAATATTTTGTTGGGGCACCTGGGTGGCTCAGTTGTTAAGCATCTGCCTTCGGCTCAGGTCATGATCCCAGGATCTTGGGATTGAGCCCCGCATCGGGCTCCCTGCTCTGCTGGAGAGCCTGTTTCTCTCACTTCCCTGCTTGTGTTCCCTCTCTTGCTGTCTCTCTCTATATCAAATAAATAAATAAAAATCTTAAAAAAAATATTTTGTTTACCAAATTTAGGATAAAAGGAAGAAAAATCCGACAAATCAAAAAGAGATGGTCATCCTTCCTATGATAATAATATATTAGTGTTCTTCATATAAAGTGTATCAATGATTAAAAACACTCTTCTTCCTTGACAAACAATGACACAGTAAATGAACAAGTTAATTAGAAAAAAGCTTTGTCTGATCAACGGGTTTCACTTATGGTGTTTGCTTATGGTGTTTATAGGGAGAAGCAACTTCAACAGTATACTGTATACAGAGCAGTTTGACAGAAATAAGTATATTTCTATTAGTAAAGATTAATCATTGGTCAGAACTATATTGTGTAAGGTCAGAGTGTCAGCAATGTCCTTCCAAGACCATTTTAGTGAATTTTCTAAGGGTCACCTTTATTTACTTATTTTTTTAATATTTTATTTATCTATTTGACAGGAGAAAGAGCACAAGCAAGGGAAGCAGGAGAGGGAGAAGCAGGCTTCTGGCTGAGCAGGCAGCCCGACATGGGGCTTGATCCCAGGACCCTGATATCATGACCTGAGCCAAAGGCAGATGCTTAACTAATTGAGCCACCCTGGGCGCCCCTCTAAGGGTCACCTTTAAAAACTATAGAGGACAAACTGATGGTTACCAGAGGGGAGGTAAGAGGGGTGGTGTGTTCAATAGGTGAATGGGATGAAGGACCACACCTGGGATGATTAGTAAGTACTGACCACAGAACTGTACACCTGGAACTACCATTACACTGTATGTTAACTAACTGTAATTTAAATAAAAACTTAAAAAAATAAAGTAAAAAAGGCTTGAGTAGGAACTGTAAGTAGGTATGGTCAGTATGAGGATAATCCTAGAGTATTTAACTAGAGTATAGCTGTAGCATTTAGAGTCCCTCTTATTAGACTATTGTATAATAACCTGTTTACCTGTAATGATGCTTCCTTCTGGGCCCATGCATCTTTTTATCTTAATGTGCATACGAGTTGCTGGGGCTTATTAAATGGCAGATCTGATTCTCGATGGCTGGGGTGGGCCTGAGATTTCTAACAGGATTGAAGCGATGCTGCTGCTGGTCGATGGGACTAAGAGAATGCAAAGTAAAGGTTTTCAAACTTCAGCATGTGTTAGAATCACCTGGAGGGCTTCTTAAAACACAGAGTCCTGGACTTGATAGCAACTCCTCTGACTCAGTAAATCTAAGTTGGTACCCGAGAGTTTTCATGACTAAAAAATTCCCTAATAATAATCACGATATTGCTAGCCCCCATGCCAGAATTTGAGATCCACCAGTCTAGGGTATAGAATTTGGAACAGGCAACAGACCATGCCAAAGAACACAGCAGGAAATGTCTGTTCATCTTCCAACACTCAAACCAATCAAGCTTCCCTTGAGAAAGCACCACTAGGAGCCCGAGCAAATAAGCTCTTTTAGAGTATCTCATCCGGTAATTAGTTCTCATGATTGCAAAACATGTCACTGATACGGGGGATACAGCAGCTTCTAGAACCTGGGCAGCGAAAGGTTTCATCAGCTGGATATTGTTTGAAGTTTGTCATTGAATATTACAACCAGGTACTGAACATCATTTTACTCTTTTGATTTCAGATGGACAAACAATGTAGGGCCATTCCACAGCCATTATTTCAGAAAAGAAATTGGGAGCTGGGGGGCTTGTTTGAGAGTACTCCATTAGTTGGTGGCACAGCTGAAATCAGAAAAGACCACCGGCTCCAATGGTATAAAATGGAATACTCTTCTCTAGTATGTTATGATTCCACCTAAATTAATCCTCCTTGAAGAAGATATTCTTTGAGGTGTAGGGATAGACTATGTGTTTGGGAGAGGAGAATTCACTCAGTGCTCTTCTGAGAGTAATCAGGCAGCAGATCAGTAACTATTTCCTGACAGGGTACATAACTCACCTCAGCTAATGGGGAAAAAGAAAAGGTGGTATAAGGAAAACTAGCTTT
This sequence comes from Mustela lutreola, assembly GCF_030435805.1. Taxonomy (NCBI): domain Eukaryota; kingdom Metazoa; phylum Chordata; class Mammalia; order Carnivora; family Mustelidae; genus Mustela; species Mustela lutreola. The sequence goes on along the minus strand of NC_081297.1, from coordinate 75,715,906 downwards.
TTTGGAGCACTGGTTACTTTCAGACACTATTCAACACACTCTATCCCACATATAGATGTGCCCTCCTTTTGACGGCCCAATTTATGACTTTTTTACTTTATGATGGTGTGAAAGTGATCTGCACTTAGAAACCATCTAAGCTTTGAGTTTTTGAATTTGGACCTTTTCCTTGGGCTAACAATATGTGGTATGATATTCTCTCGTGGTACTGGGTTGGGGCAGCGGCCACAGGGTAAAAAATTGGTAAAAACTGATAAATTACAACCGCTCTGCACCCATAGCATACAACTGACCCAGTTTCTAGTTTCACCTTCCTTTAATCCTCCACAGTACTAGCAGAATAGTTTCCAAAAAGACACCTGACCCCCTAAACCACACCCCCTGCCATCAGGGTCCTCCAAATTTCAGACATCCTGCATAGTATCGTCACCCTTTCATGGTCCTGTCTGTTCATCTTTCTTAACCTTGATTTTCTTCTCCCCATGAGGTTTGCTGCATCCCACTAGTGTTCTAAACACAACATGCTACATTATGCTTGTGTGCATTGTCCAGGCTTTCCCAGGAACAGTAAGTATAGTTTATAGCTTTTGGGAAAATGGCTTATTACCTTCTGGAATATAGGGACTAAACAGATGCAACAGAATCACTTGTAAGATTTCTTTCCTTTTTCCTTTCCTTTTCTTCCCTTCCCTTCCCTTCTCTTCTCTCCTCTCCTTTTTCTTTCTTTCTTTCATTCTGCCATGGTGTAGGGAAGTGCAGAGGGAGAGGGACAGAGAATCTTAAGCAGGCCCCATGCCCAGCACAGAGCATGATGCACAGTTCCATCTCATGACCCTGAGACCATGACCTCGGCCAAAACCAAGAGTCAGCTACATAACTGACTGAGTCACCCAGGCACCCCTACTTATAAGATTTCTTACGAAAAATTTAGTCTCCATGTTGCCACAAACCCTAGTCATGTATCCAACTGGAGTCTTCCTAAACATTAGTTCTCTTCTTCCTTTCTTTTCTTTTTCCTTTCTCTATAATTAGAAAGCAGCAAATGCCCTCAGCCCTGTCCTCTGCAGCTATGTCCTCAGCCCTGGAACTGGTACTAAGATTTCAAAAGTTTAGTTCTTCAAAACCTGTGAGGATCAGAAATAAACTCATATTATGTGCCTACTATGGGTCCTGTACTCTAAATGCATAAAGTATAAAGAAGTACTTTGCAAATTTTCATATGCTTACAAATCACTTTTGGTGATCTGTGTTGAGGCTGAGATGGGATTTTTCTGTGAGTTCTCAAATGATATTATTGATGCTGGTCCACAAAGTGCAATTTGTGTAGCAGGAGTCTGGTCTATTACAACACATTTCCTGATGGATGTGACATAGTGTTCTAAATTCCCACAATTATTTTTCCTCTGTGAATATCCTGTACAAGATTTAGTCTGTAGCTGATGACATAGTATGTCATGTTTAGAGGTGAATCACTTACATGTTCAAGCACTGAGTAAGGATGGGAGCAGCCATTAATGAGGTATGCACGTTTTGATTGGTGGGAAAAAGGTGATAGGACAGCAAAACCTCTTCCGAGCAGGAGGCTTGGCAAGGAGCACCAAAGGCGAACATCTTCACAGTCATCATGACTATCACTTCATGAACATTGTCACGTGCCCATGTAGTCACTTTACATGCAGTTAATAATGCACACAGTGTTTTACAAAGTAACTACATTGTCTATTTTGCAATGGCCCAAGATGGGCTTTTCCTAAATCATGTATGAATTGTTTCCCTTTTTTGCTTCTATTTGGCACAGAAAACATTTACAATGTTTCATCTATATAAAAAATGGGGGTGCCTGGATGCTCAGTCAGTTAAGCATCTGACTCTTGACTTTGGCTCAGGTCATAATCTTGGGGTCCTGAGATCGAGTCCCACATGGGTCTCTGTGCCCCGAAGGGAGTCTTCTTGAGATTCTCTTTCTCCCTCTGCCCTACCCCTGCTTGCTCGCACTCAATCTCTCTCTCTCTAAAATAAATAAATACAATCTTTAAAAAAACAAAACAGAACAATTTTTGTCTACTGAGGCTAAGCCATAGGCATAGGATACCATTTTGCTTCAAGAATGACTTTCATCCACTGACCTGGGTTGAAGTCTGACACACCGTTTCTCTGATTTTCTGGTTTAGGCCTCCGCAGAGCAGATGTGTTGGTTATTTTTGCCCAAGGTCTAACACGCTCTGATCCCAAGGAAACATATTATACTTCGACCACATTTCCTCTGTATTCAGAGTGGCCTGAGGCTGAGCTTTTTCTTCCAATGTCACTCTGAACTCCTCATTTTCAGTGAAACACATAGGCCACAATGTCTGCTCCAGTCGAACAAAGATCACTATAGAGATGAATATGTTCTAGTTCCTAATATATTTTTTAAAAAGCATATGTACACATGCCAAAAATCTTTGTTAAGAGTTTCCAGAAAGCTTGCTGGAAAATCAAAAGACTACTGGCATGTACAGGACCTGGGGGAAAAGCAATAAGCTAACCTAGTAGCCAGAGTGTCTTCTAGATGTATTTCCTGTCCTTTCAGCTACTCAAAAAAATATTTATGAAGATCTTAAGGCGGTGTAAGACACTGAATCTTTATCTGCATATTCACTTGTATGCATAGATAGATAGATCGTCATAAAGTCTACATTTATAAAAATGCATGAGCTTCTGTGTAGCATGTTTTTTATTGTAAGGCATAATGCCCACTAAAAGTTAATTATCTGAAAATGACAAGATGAAAACCAGTATTTTTAGTTCATAAGGCTCTTTGCCATCTAACTTGGTTGACCGAACAGAATTTATCTTGTGCATGCTAACAATATTGAACTATCTGTTGTTCCTTGTGTGTTCCAAGCATTTTTGCACCTCTGTCCTTTTTTGTCCAACCCATTTTCTTTGCCCGGAATATCTTACTCTACAGTTTTCTTCCCATGAATTCCTATTTACCCTTCAAAGTCCAGTTCAAATATCACTTTGTCTCGGTACCCACTTCTCAGAATTAATCACTTCATATTTGATCATAATGTTATACTTTGTATGAGTTTGTCTTATCATACTTATCATACATTACAATATAGTTATTTGTTCACATGTCTGTAAGCACCTTGGATAGCTATTTCAAAGCCAGATTTGTCTTAAGTTACTAACCTACAGTTTTAACTATTATGCTATTCTAATTCCACAACTTTGTGATTTACTAAAACTCTGCGATCAACCTGAATGTATACTGTGGGTGATATAGCAGAGATAACTCATAAGCACTCTTCTGGGGAGGTAGTTACCCTCCAGTCGGCACCATAGGTTTATACAAATAACAACAGGCAAATGCGCTAAGTGCCATGCAGGCATATATGCAGCCCACAGCTTCATGCCACAGCACCTGACTACACCTCTATTTCTAGCAGAAAATCATGTACTGTGCAAATGCATTCTTCAAATGTTTGTTTAACCACTAGTAAATCTCAATTTTATTCCAGAAACCAAGACAATCTACATTGTTCTACTTCATTACAAAGAGGGAAGAGTAAGCCAAATGTGAATAATCTCATGCCATCCCCATCCATAACAGGCCATTGAGGCAGTAGCGACAGAAGCATGCTAGCAGTCATTGAGATAAAGCTTTAGGGGGAAAAAAGGGTACAACCAGAAATAAACTTGAGTTTTTGGTGTTTATATAAGAACTAGTTTCTGCTTCTTTTGTAGAAATCTCCTTTAACCAATTTATAGATGTTGTTCAGTTATGTTATAAATAAAAAGGAAGGGTTAAAACAAACAAACAAAAGCCAACAAAAACAAACAAACAAAAACCCCAAACCATGAGAGACTGTGGACTCTAGAAAAAAAACGAGGGTTTTGGGGTGGAGGGGGATGAGCCTGGTGGTGGGTATTATGGAGGGCATGTATTGCATGGAGTACTGGGAGTGGTGCATAAATAATGAATTTTGGAACACTGAAATAAAATAAAATAAAATAAAATTTTTTAAAAACCCTCAAAACTTGAATTGAAAACAGAATCATTTTCTCTATTTTTTTTAAGTTGTTTTTATTTTAAAGATTTTATTTATTTATTTGACAGAGAGAGCCATCACAAGTAGGCAGAGAGACAGGCAGAGAGAGAAGGCAGGCCCCCTGCTGAGCAGAGAGCCCCATGTGGGGCTCAATCCCAGGACCCTGAGATCATGACCTTAGCCAAAGGCAGATGCTTAACCATCTGAGCCACCCAGCTGCCCCTATTTTCTCTATTTTTGCCTAGATTTCTGGATTCTGTGTGACTTTGGTTAAACAATGTCCTTTCTCTGGATCTAATTTTTTTTCCTTAAGATTTATTTACTTATTTGAAAGAGAGAGAATGGGGGCAGGGGCAGAGGGAGAGAATCTTCAAGAAGACTCCCTATTGAGCACAGAGCCTGACATAGGGTTTGATACCATGACCCATGAGATCATGACCTGAGCAGAAACCAAGAGTTGGACTCTTAACTGATTGAGCCACCTTGATGTTCCTGGACCTCATTTTTATTTACAAAGTGAGGATATTAGACTAGATTATTTCTACAGCATTTTAGATTTGTTCTAAAAGTAGCTGCTATGTTCATGTGTTAAACAAATGTACTGCTATGTTTGGGATACTGGAGGTTGCTTGCATATAGGGAGATATTCATTCATTCATTCAACAAGTGCTCATTGGGAGACTAAAATGTGCCCAAACTATTCTATATGATCAGAATCCATCAGAGAACAAAACTGACAACGTATGCTTCACTTTGTGTGACTGTGACCTTTACTTTCAAGCCGTGCACAGAAACAAGAATCCATATAGGTTACTTTCAGGGAATCAAAATGTAAATTTTGATTTAAAATAAAGGTAAATAAAATGCCTTCCAAAGTATCATTCTGTCTCAGGAAACTTTCTTCAACCACACTGCTCCTCGATCTTCTGCCAATTCTGTGTGAAGAGTCATGTTGTAATGTGTTCCCTCTTCCAGGGCAAAGCTCCCCTATGTCAGTAGTGCTTGAGCTGGTCTTATTTGTAGTGGCTTCCTTGTTCATTGGTTGGCTCTGTGGTCATCTCTACTGGGGTCACATTCAGTCCTTCTTTTGTCCACAGATAGGATGTTGGTTAAAGGTTTCCCTGGAACTCTGGCAGTTCTTTAAAATGCTCTTCTGTTCCCTCTTATTCTTACCACATGGAGAGATCATTCACATCCGTCACTAGCCATCACTTAGGAAAGGAACATTTTATAGAAAAGAAACAATTCATGCCCTCTCCAGGGACCTTCTTTTACTTGACTTGCAGGGATCTGTCATCAAAAATCAATAACTCACTTCAAATTTAGTGGTAGACAATATTATGGTGGAAAGAAAGGCTGTGAGGTGGCCAAGAGCTTGTTGCAGAAGTTGTACAGGGTTTTCAATCTTCGAGCCTCAGATTGTAGGCAAAAAATATTATGTAACTCAGAGTGTTGTTATGAAGACTGTATCAGATAATGTGCAAATGCAGCTATTACCAAGTATTACATAGCTGATATATCCATCAACAATTGCAAGGAAGGACACCATAACATGCAAGTGAATGGCCAGTTACAAGTTATATACAATGTTCAAATATGAGAAATTTTTCAATGATGAAGATAAAACCTAAGAAAGGTGAATTAATCAAGTTGCTAACTTTTTGAAATTTCTAAGTTCCAACACAACAACTGCTAGTTCTTTCACTAATATCCTATCTTAAGTTCTATAATGAAATCAACTGTTTCTCCAGATGGAAAATTCTAATTTTCCAGATGTCAGGAGGCCGTGTCTCATTTTACTGACTGGCTCACCAATGAGCCAAAAAAGCCATCTTGCTGAAGGAAGTGCCAAGAACTGGGCTTAAGTCACAGATTTAGCACTTTATCATCTGCATGACTTTTAGTATGTTGACATATCTAGACACAACTTTTCTCAGCAGTAAAATGGTCATCTCTAGCTGTTTTACCAGTCTGGCAGGTTTTATGTAAACATAAAAAATTCACCAGCTTTGTAAATCTGGGAATTTTATCAACATCAGTGATTTTGTTATTCCCCTATTACAAATAGAGTTATTTGAATACATTTAAATAAAGTTAAAATAGTTTTTGATTGTATATATTTATAATGAATAAATCCAGATATCCTTTCTATTTTTAAAAACTATACTTCAGAGAGAAATTAAAACTTGAATGTGAAAAAACAGGAAATAGCACCATCATGAGACTAACAGGGTGATTACACCATTTACTGAACTAAGTGTATGTGGTGGGAAAAAGATACCGCTCTCTCCCCATTAAAACATGGATCAGCAAATTTGATGTACAGAATATTATGGGGGGGGGGAATTAAATGGTATTTTATATTATTTTGTCAACCATTTTATATATATAATAAGTCATTTTCTGTGATATTTATATGAACATTAAAATTATCCAGCACCTATGGGAAAAGTATGTGTATTCTTTTTATATATTTTATGATGCACAGTGTGATGTTTTTATACACATATATAATATGTGAAATGATCAACACAATCAAGCTAATTGATACATCCATAACCTCATAGGGTATGATTGTATGTGGTGAGAATATTTAAGATCAATTCTTATTTTTTAAAGATGTATTTATTTATTTAAATGCATGGTGAGAGGGACAGAGGGAGAGAGAGAATCTCAGGCAGACTTCCCGCTGAGTACAGAGCCTGGCAGGGTTTGATCCCAAGACCCTGAGATCATGACCTGAGACGAAATCAAGAGTCAGACACTTATCCATCTGAGCCACCCAGGAGCCCCTTAGATCAATTCTTTAGCAGATTTCAAGTATAAAATACATTATTGTTAACTGTAGTTGCCATTCTATACATATTAGATCTCCTGAATTTATTCATCCTGTGTAACTGAACCTTTGATTCATGTGACCACCATCTTCTCATTTTTCCCACCCCTTATCCTGTAGCACCAACATTCTACACTCTACTTTCATGAATTCATTTTTTTTTTTTTTAGATTCCACATATAGGTGAGATCATGCATATTTGTTTTTCTGTGTCTGCTTCATTTCATTTAGCATAATGTCCTTCAGGTTCATTCATGTTCACAAATGTCAGGAATTTTTCTTCATAAAGTCTGCAAAATAGTTTTTGTATATATACACACACACAATGTTTTCTTTATCCACTCTTCTGTCAGTGGACACATAGGTTGTATCCATATCTTGGCTATTGCGAATAATGCTGCAATGAGTAGAGATATCTCCTTAAGATACTAATTATGTTTCCTGTCGATAAATAATACCTGGAAGTGGGATTCCTGGATGATATTTCCATTTTTAACTTTTTGAGAACATTCAATACTGTTTTCCATAGCAATTGCAAAATTTCACATTTCTCCCAATACAAGGGTGCCTTTTTCTCCACATCCTTACTAACATTTATCTTTTCTCTTTTTTAATAATAACCAATCTAACAAGTGTGAGGTGATAATCTCATTGTGGTTTTGATATGCTTTTCCCAGATGATTAGTGATATCAAGCACCTTTCATACACCTGTTGGCTGTTTGTACAACATCTTTGCAACATCCTAAGTTTTCCAGCTTCTTTTCTAGACCAAAATGTGTCTACTTAATTTTGTTCTGTTTTCTGATAAAAATTTAAGTGGATGTGAAGTCAGATTGTGAAAGCTAAGTGCTTTCAAAGATATATCCAATCTATAATTAATTAGCTACTAACCACCACTGGAAATATGATAGGGAGAAGAATGCGTTTATCAGAAATTCTCCATGAGAGTCTCCTGTTACTGAATGAGATTCCCCCTTATTGCCACTAAAGCTGGAAGGAAGGGGTTGGGCTGAGGGATATGAAAATGGACCTTAAACAACCTTATAAGGATGCTATTATCTGCAGGCATTGTTTGAATAAGCTTGTTGTTTTTGTTTCCTTATGCTGCTGGAACAAATTACTAGAAACTCAACTGCTTAACAACAACAACAACAAAATGCATTATCCTACAGTTTTGAATGTCAGAAGTCTGAAATGGGCTTCAGTGGACTAAAATCAAGGTGTTAGTCGAAATCCATTCTTCTCGGAGACTTCAGGAAGAATCTACTTCCTTGACCTTTCTGGTTTCTAGTGCCCATCTGCATTCTTTTGCTTGGGGTTTCTTTCTCACATCACTCTGACCTCTGCTTCCAGTGTCATATTCCCTTCTCTAACTCTGACCTTCTGCCTCCACCTAAAAGGACCCTTGTGATTGCATCCAGGGTGCCATATAATCTAGCATAAGCTTCTTGTCTTAAAATCCCTAATGTAATCACGTTTGCAAGTTACCCTTTTCATTAGAAGGTAGCATACTCACAGGTTTCAGGGGTTAGGAAGTGGATAAATCATTTATCAATTATTGGATTTCATATAAATTGCCTAAGTTGCAAGCTTCATAGATACATAAAACCAGTTGGATAATGACTGACATATAATTTGTTACTCTAGTGCTCCTAAACTTTGAGGGATTAATGATACCTTCTCAAAGAAAAAGAATGGTCTTTTCAGTATTGATAAATTGTTTAAAGTACATTGTTGTTTAAATAGGTGAATCACAAAATTAGCAAACCCTTTTGGTTTACAGATCTTATACAAATACACAAAGTAGGGGGGCCTGGGTGCTGATGGTTACGTGTCCAGCTCTTGGTTTCTCTCCTTTCATGATCTCGTGGGTCCTGCCTCTGATTCTGTGGTCAGCAGGGTGTCTGCTTAGGGCTTCTCTCCCTCTACCCCTTTCCCTGTGTGTGTGTGTGTGTGCGCGCGCGCGCGCCACACACACATGTGCTCACTCTCTCTCTCTAAAATAAATAAATCTTTCTTCACAAAGTAAATTTACAAATTAAATAATGAATTTCAAAAGTTCGTGTTTCAATTTGCTGATACTAATTTAATTTGGGAGGTAATGCTCTTTTAATGGACATAAATCACTACTTAAAGCCTGAATTGCATACTTGCTACTAGGCATTGGATCTTTTCAGTAAGGCATTCTTATTTACCAGTTTGTGATGCCTGAAAACTCCCACTATCTTTCAATATTTAAACTCTTTGGAAACCTTCATTAATAGGATGGGAGGCCATGATATCATTTGGACTTCACATAGTTAAGCCTGATTATGAACAAACAAACAAATAAAACAAACAAACCAACAACAACAAAAAAAAACCCAGCCCTGAACTGCTTAGTTCAAATGGCACTGTTCAACTCCGAGAACACCTGGAACTACACAGTCCAGCACGGTCTTTGCTAGGCACATGTGAATATTTAGATTTTAGTTTAAATTATTTTAAGTGAAGTAAAACTTAAAGTCTCGGTTCATTCATCACACTAGTCCCATTTCAATACTTAATAGCCGCACATGCTAGTAGCTACAATGTTGAACAGCATAAAACTAAACATTTTCATTGCCATAGACAGTCCTGGACAGCACTTATTTAGAATAGACTTACATTTATGTATTTATCCTTTTAAATTTAAATTAAAAATTTAAAATTCTTATGAGGAATTCTATACCTTTAGTAGATATCCATTGAAAGACACTATGCTAGATGACAGACCATAAGTAAAGGAATCATTCCTATCTTAACTGCTTTACCCTTAATCTTCGTGCTCAACAAATACTTGTTGAAAGATAGAATTCTTTATTTTAAAAGAAAGCTGGGTATATATGTTATGTCTCAAAACTATAAGTTTCCTTTTTTAAAAATTTATTTATTTGACAGAGAGGAAAAGAGTAAGCAGGCAGAGTGACAGGCAAAGGGAGAAGCAGAGGGAGAGGCAGAAGCAGGCTGCCCAATGTGGGGCTCCATCCTAGGACCTTGGGATCATGACTTGAGCCAAAGGCAGATGCCTAACTGACCAACCTTTAACTGACTGAGCCTCCCAGATGCCCCAAAACTAAGAAGCTTTATGATGGAGTAGACACCTTGGAAATAGGATTTTGGGTATGTATACCTTTTCTTTAATTTTTAAAAAATATTTTATTTATTTATTTGACACAGAGAGAGAGAGATCAAAGGAGGCAAAGAGTTGGGCGGGGTGGGGCGCAGGGGGCAGAAGCAGGTTCCTCACTGAGCAGAGAGCCTGATGAGGTGCTTGATCCCAGGACCCTGAGATCATGATCCGAGCCAAAGGCAGAGGCTTAACCCACTGAGCCACCCACGTTCTCCATGTATACCATTTCTTTATTAAGCATTATAGTTTCAGTAAATACTTCTCACATAGCTTCTTATTCTCCCATCATGTTCATTATAAATAATGATAAACTTGAAGTTAGAAGGTCTACCCTCTTGCATAATTAAGTTAACTTCTTCAAACCTTCTTATTTATGACATTACACCCCACATTATGGCTAAAAGAGACTACAGAAGAAATCACTGTGTAAATTTGAAAGCAAATCAAATTAGAATTATTGGTATGCTGTGTATAACCAAGTTTTAGGTTAAGATTACTTTTTTTATTCTTACTGAGTGGGCACTGTCACAATAAAAAAAACTTTATAGAATTTAGTACTGTATCAAGTCTTCCAAGCATGTTTGTTTTTAATGTTGATGTCTTTACATTTCTTCTGGCTTCACTGAATAAATTTGTTTCTGCAAGTTATATACAAATTGATATTTTAAAAGTTGAATCCTTCTTTAATTAAGCTAGGTTATTTGATTATAAAGGAACTCTCTTTTTTGTTATTGTATCTGTTTTCACGCAATTTCAATTATTACATAATTGAAAAATTATCCATATTGTTTTGTTGTAAATTTGTAGCTTAAAAAAAAAAACTTGGGGCGCCTGGGTGGCTCAGTGGGTTAAAGCCTCTGCCTTCGGCTCAGGTCATGATCCCAGGGTTCTGGGATCGAGCCCTGCATCGGGATCTCTGCTTCTCAGGGAGCCTGCTTCCTCCTCTTTCTCTGCCTGCCTCTCTGTCTGCTTGTGATCTCTGTCTGTCAAATGAATAAAATCTTAAAAAAAAAAAAAAAAAAAAAAAAAACCACAAACTTTTATTCCCAAGACTATATTGACAAGAATCTAAACATTGCATCTGTATCCTAGTGTATACAACATTCACATGTTGACATTTAAGAATCTTCCTGTAATAGAAACATCTCTTCTAGATTATTGATGTCCTTCTGGAAAAGTGAGATAAACTTATCAATGATGAAACAGATGCATGCATCCTACTTTATGAAAAGTAAGATATTTTGTTACTTGGCTGCTTGATTTATAAATATTGCAGGTTTTATCAGAAGTTCCATAAATGTGTTTGGTGAAATATAATGGACTACTTATATTTCTCTCAAGAATAATCTGGTATAATATATTTGTGTTTCTCTGAATTTGAAGGGAACAGTCTAAAACTGTATGTTATCAAAATGCAAATGTAACTTCATATTGCCAGGAACCTACTCTCTCCAGCAGGAAATATAGAGCACAATAATTTAATTCATGCTGGAAAATGATGTTTTCCATTAGCACAGATTTACTTTCAAAAACAGATAAAATGTTGACTTAGAGGTAATCTCAGTCCTCATCTTTTAAAAGATTCCATTTTCCTTAGAGTGCAAGTTCTTATAAAAAAGTATATAAGAAATAGCTATACTTCTCTTAACCACATGAATTTTGGCCCAAGTTTGATCTGATTTATCTTCAAAGATCAGTAAAGTGAGCATGTCTGTGGACAATAAAGCGTGGAAAATACAAATACTTTTGGGGCGCCTGGGTGATTCAGTTGGTTAAGTGTCTGGCTCTTGATTTTGGCTCAGGTCATGATCTCAGGGTTAAGAACTACAGCCCCATGTTGAGCTTAAGTTTCTCTGTTTCGCTTCCTTTGCCCTTCCCTGCTTGCACTTTCTCTTTCTTTCTAAAACAAAACAAAACAAAAACAAAAACAAAAAACAAACCAAATACTTTTGAGGACCAATAACTCTTAAAGAGCTGTTATCCTGTCATTTATCCTTCAGCTTAGAATAATGTCGAGATCCTCTCATGAAGTGAAATATTAACACACATGATGGGGTTCAAATAGTCTTTGTTTAAAGTGTGTGTATTTCTCTATAGTTTCCTCCTGAAAGGAAAATTTGAATGAACTTCTTCAAAACTTTCATGTTTCGATATATCTTTACCTTTTCACATGTTGCTCTCTCCCAATAGCTCTTCCTCTCCCTTTTGATATCTGATTAAATTTTATTGTTCCTTATTATAAGCCTGAGCATCTTCGGGAAGGTTTCTCTAATCCTAGGAATAAATGAATCTGATTTATGAGTATTTTTACAGGTGCATTGGTTTTCTCAGAAATTTGTCAGACAAATATTTTTATCTGCTATAGTTAATTTATTAATCACCTGCTTTATTGAATGACTATGTATCAAAGTCTCTCAGATTCACATGAAGCTTTTTTTCCCCCCTTAACCAAATTCTACAAATGAACTTTAATAAATAAATGGTTAAAGCTCAAATTCTGTTTTATACTCGCAGTACTTCATTGATTTATTAAGCAAATACTGCTTATTAAATTCTAAAATTTTTAAATTAGCAGTGTAAAACTTAAGAAACATAAAAAAGACCAACATACAGTTATAAGTTCTCCTTGGAGTAACAATAACTGGTCCAGTTTGGCAGAGTCAAAGCTGACAGAGTCTTCTGGGATTGGAACAACTACGGTATTGTAGGAAAACCTTGTAAGACTCAAATAAAAGATGTTGTGCTATATTTTACTATTTTTACAAAATGTCAGGTGTGAAATAAATGACATATCACCTCCCTGCAATGCCAAGAAAGGAAAAAATGGTAGTAGTCCTAAGGAGGTGGATTTTACATCAACTTTTACTCTTCTGGATAAAAGTGATTCATCATGTACATGTAATGCTTAAAGTTGCTCAAAGAGGGGTACCTGGGTGGCTCAGTAGGTTAAGCATTGACCTTTGGCTCAGATCATGCTCCTGTGATTCTGGGCCCCACACTGGGCACATTGCTCAACAAGGAGTCTGCTTCTCCCTCTGCCCCTCCCCCTGCTCATGCTCTCTCTCATTCTCTCTCTCAAATAAATAAATAAAATCTTTTAAAAAAAATAAAGTTTCTCAAACAGAAAGGTAGTGACTTGGACTAAGCTATTAGTGTTCTCATTTTCATACCATGCTTTCAGATTTATCCTGACACATTAATAATATCAATATCTTCCAAAGCAGAGATTTAATTATACTTTCCAAGCAAGGCAATACATTTGGGAGCATGCTTAAAACTGTCATAAATATTTAAAGCTAAAATGAATTCTTCAAAATAAATGAAGAAAGTAAAATTGTGTTGCTGTGGCCTTGATTTAGTAACATGGAATTTTTTAATCACTCATTTGCTCATCAAAGAAATATAATCATGATGAGGTATGCCTGGGTTCTAGTTATTTCCTTATTTTAATGAGTCAGGATGCATTTTTCATGAAATGTTATTTAAAATGACATTATGATCAACAGATATTTATTAAATATTTACTGGAAGCACATCAAGCACAAGACTCATCACTCACTCAAGCTTCACCAAACTCTTTTCTAGGCTAAATTAGTACCAGATCCTTGAGCAAATGGTATTGCACAGAGTTGGACAAATAGCTTTATGATGATTCCAGGACCCAATCTATTCCCATGTCCTCAAGTAATACCCAAAGACCTTGTTTGTTTGTTTGTTTATGACTGGGTGCAATGTACTTTACTGATGGTACAGGACAAGGTAGGGCTTCTTGGGTCTGGGGTGGAGACTGTGCAGGCATCAGAAGACTCAGTGTGTTGGGGGATGAATAAGAGCAAGAACTCCTCAGCAGCTGAGGGCTTGTCTCTTCCTTTCTTGTTCTTGCTGGGGCTGGTGGTCCTGGGGCTTTCGGAAGACATGTGGACCATAAGGTCCACCACCCTGTTGCTGTAGCCAAATTTATTGTCATATCAGGAAATAAGTTTTACAAAGTGGTCATTGACAGCAATATCAGTCCCTACATCAAAGGTAGAAGAGACGGTGTCACTGTAAAAGTTGCAGGAGATAATCTAGTTCTCAATGTAGCCCTGGATGTCCTTCAGGTAAACTTACAATGTTTGCTTCATTGCATTCTTTTTTTTTATATATATAATTTTATTATTTTTTATAAACATATATTTTTATCCCCAGGGGTACAGGTCTGTGAATCACCAGGTTTACACACTTCACAGCACTCACCAAAGCACATACCCTCCCCAATGTCCATAATCCCACCCCCTTCTCCCAAACCCCCTCCCCCCAGCAACCCTCAGTTTGTTTTGTGAGATTAAGAGTCACTTATGGTTTGTCTCCCTCCCAATCCCATTTTCTTTCATTTATTCTTCTCGTACCCACTTAAGCCCCCATGTTGCATCACCACTTCCTCATATCAGGGAGATCATATGATAGTTGTCTTTCTCCGCTTGACTTATTTTGCTAAGCATGATACGCTCTAGTTCCATCCATGTTGTCGCAAATGGCAAGATTTCATTTCTTTTGATGGCTGCATGGTATTCCATTGTGTATATATACCACATCTTCTTGATCCATTCATCTGTTGATGGACATCTAGGTTCTTTCCATAGTTTGGCTATTGTGGACATTGCTGCTATAAACATTCGGGTACACGTGCCCCTTTGGATCACTACCTTTGTATCTTTAGGGTAAATACCCAATAGTGCAATTGCTGGGTCATAGGGCAGTTCTATTTTCAACATTTTGAGGAACCTCCATGCTGTTTTCCAGAGAGGTTGCACCAGCTTGCATTCCCACCAACAGTGTAGGAGGGTTCTCCTTTCTCCGCATCCTCGCCAGCATCTGTCATTTCCTGACTTGTTGATTTTAGCCATTCTGACTGGTGTGAGGTGATATCGCATTGTGGTTTTGATTTGTATTTCCCTGATGCCGAGTGATATGGAGCACTTTTTCATGTGTCTGTTGGCCATCTGGATGTCTTCTTTGCAGAAATGTCTGTTCATGTCCTCTGCCCATTTCTTGATTGGATTATTTGTTCTTTGGGTGTTGAGTTTGCTAAGTTCTTTATAGATTCTGGACACTAGTCCTTTATCTGATATGTCGTTTGCAAATATCTTCTCCTATTCTGTCAGTTGTCTTTTGATTTTGTTAACTGTTTCCTTTGCTGTGCAAAAGCTTTTGATCTTGATGAAATCCCAATAGTTCATTTTTGCCCTTGCTTCCCTGCCTTTGGCGATGTTCCTAGGAAGAAGTTGCTGTGGCTGAGGTCGAAGAGGTTGCTGCCTGTGTTCTCCTCAAGGATTTTGATGGATTCCTTTTGCACATTGAGGTCCTTCATCCATTTTGAGTCTATTTTTGTGTGTGGTGTAAGGAAATGGTCCAATTTCATTTTTCTGCATGTGGCTGTCCAATTTTCCCAGCACCATTTATTGAAGAGGCTGTCTTTTTTCCATTGGACATTCTTTCCTGCTTTGTCGAAGATTAGTTGACCATAGAGTTGAGGGTCTATTTCCAAAAAATAGAAATGGAAGGAAAACTTCCAAACTCATTTTATGAGGCCAGCATCACCTTGATCCCAAAACCAGACAAGGATCCCACCAAAGAAGAGAGCTATAGACCAATATCCTTGATGAACACAGATGCGAAAATACTCAACAAAATACTAGCCAATAGGATTCAACAGTACATTAAAAAGATTATTCACCATGACCAAGTGGGATTTATTCCAGGGCTGCAAGGTTGGTTCAAAATCTGCAAATCAGTCAATGTGATACAACACATCAATAAAAGAAAGAACAAGAACCATATGATACTCTCAATAGATGCTGAAAAAGCATTTGACAAAGTACAGCATCCCTTCCTGATCAAAACTCTTCAAAGTGTAGGGATAGAGGGCACATACCTCAATATCATCAAAGCCATCTATGAAAAACCCACCGCAAATATCATTCTCAATGGAGAAAAACTGAAAGCTTTTCCACTAAGGTCAGGAACACGGCAGGGATGTCCATTATCACCACTGCTATTCAACATAGTACTAGAGGTCCTAGCCTCAGCAATCAGACAACAAAAGGAAATTAAAGGCATCCAAATCGGCAAAGAAGAAGTCAAATTATCACTCTTCGCAGATGATATGATACTATATGTGGAAAACCCAAAAGACTCCACTCCAAAACTGCTAGAACTTATACAGGAATTCAGTAAAGTGTCAGGATATAAAATCAATGCACAGAAATCAGTTGCATTTCTCTACACCAACAGCAAGACAGAAGAAAGAGAAATTAAGGAGTCAATCCCATTTACAATTGCACCCCAAACCATAAGATACCTAGGAATAAACCTAACCAAAGAGACACAGAATCTATACTCAGAAAACTATAAAGTACTCATGAAAGAAATTGAGGAAGACACAAAGAAATGGAAAAAATGTTCCATGCTCCTGGATTGGAAGAATAAATATTGTGAAAATGTCTATGCTACCTAAAGCAATCTACACATTTAATGCAATTCCTATCAAAGTACCATCCATCTTTTTCAAAGAAATGGAACAAATAATTCTAAAATTTATATGGAACCAGAAAAGACCTCGAATAGCCAAAGGGATATTAAAAAAGAAAGCCAACGTTGGTGGCATCACAATTCCGGACTTCGAGCTCTATTACAAAGCTGTCATCATCAAGACAGCATGGTACTGGCACAAAAACAGACACATAGATCAATGGAACAGAATAGAGAGCTTCATTGCATTCTTGATGTCATCATATTTGGCAGCATTCTCCAGACTGCAGAGCAAATCCACAACTGACATTTTGGGGATGGGGACATAGAAAGCAATGTCAGTGAGCTTCTATTTAGCTCAGGGATGACTGTGCCCACAATCTTCACAGTGCCAGTAGAAACAGGGATGTTTTGAGCAGTTTCCTGGCCATGAAGCCACAGCTTCTCAGAGGGACCATTAGGGGCCACCCAGTGATGGCATGGATTGTGGTTGAATCCTTATGCCATGTCAAAGTTGTCATGGATGACTTTGGCCAAAAAGGCCAAGCACTTGGTAGTGCAGAGGAAATTTCTGACAATCTTGAGATAGTTGTCATATTTCTCATGGTTCATGCCCATTCCAAATGTGGGGTATCAGCAGAAGGGGCAGAAATGATGACCATTTTTCTTCCATAAGGGAGACCTGTCTTCTCCAAGTTGGTAAAGACACCAGTGGACTCAACAGCATATTCACCACCAGGATCACCCCATTTGATGTTGGCAGGATATTGCTCCTAGAAGATGGAGATGAGCTTTCCGTTAATGACAAGCTTCCATGCATCAGCCTGCACCGAGCCATTGAACTTGCCATGGGTGGAATCATACTGGACCATGAAGTTGCAATCAGTTTAAGGGGTCACTAATAGAGGCAATATCCACTCTGCCAGGGTCAAAAGCAGCTCTAATGACCAAGAGGCTGATGTAGTCAAATCAGTTAGTACCAGTCTTCCCCATCATGTCTTAGGAATGTGTCCTGCACAAGAAGGTATGGATGCCTGCATAATGGGGAGGAACAAAGAACCCCAGTCACTGTACCTACTTTTATCCTTCCCAAACAAATGTGGGTGATATTATATCCCATGACATCTCCTAATTCTTTAATTTATTTCATCCATTTATTCATTCATTCATTCAATAATTCATTCAAGTATTTTTTAAATACTTGAAAAACAGTAATACAATTATTTTGCTATATATTAAATATCTTCCTATGATCTCAATCACTTCTGTTCGATCTCTCCCCGAATCCTGCCTGAAGGTCACTATGACGGTTTTTGGCATCTTGAAGGCTTTATCCCAGAGAAGCATTAGAGATTTGAGAAAGAGAAGCCTGTGGCAAGAACTGATTTGATGTCTTAGGCTCCTATTTACGAGGCTTCTCTGCAGGGTTATATGCTGTCTAACTGGGCCACGTTGGAATCTCTCTCCCCAGTATGTCCTCAGGAGGGGGAATTAGGGAAACAAATCCCTTCTTGCCCTGAACCGGTAATGTTGACTCAACACCACCATCTCGTGGCCGACGCGTATGAAAGCACCCATTATGGAGGACTACTGTGTGTTTGACACTGTATAAGACATAGAACATGTTACTTGTTATCAAGTGTTCACATAAGTCATTTTTCACTGGTAAATAATTTTGGCAAGATGATAAGTGCATTATATTAGGTAGCTTTACAGCATTAACAACCTCAGGCAACATTTATTTCTCATTCACATTGCACATAGATAGCTGGAGGTTGGCTACTATGACTCTACTTTTTGTGCATTCCCATTTCAGAACTCAGGCTTAAGAAACAGTCCCTATATTGGTCCTGATATTCTCATGGCAGAGGGAATAAAACAAGAAGCTAAATGGCAGTGGCTTTGAATATTTCTGCTTAAAGTGATACACAGTTGATTCTCATTCCTGGTATGTTCTACAAAGTCATCACAAACACTAAATTAGCAAATACTGACCTGCAAGTCTCTGGCCATAGTATTTTTGTCAAAGAAAATCCATCCCATTTGAGTCATATAAGTGTGTTTGCTAAAATCCTTGTAATATAAGCCAGTGTCATCATCATTGAAAACCTGCTCTTCCCTATAACCTTCTCCTGTATAACAGTTAGCAGGTATTTAAAAAAAAAAAAAAAAAATTCATGCACATCTTTCCGAACTGCAGAAATTGCCTCACTTGCAAGGTCATTTTTCATGCTATTTCCCTTTTGAAATATACCATTCAGACAGCACCAGCTGCTAAGTGTTCAATATTTTCCTGACCCTAGTTAAAGTGCCTTTCAACAAGGAATTCTCAGTAAGGAAGTATTCCTACAGACCAACAAGCCAGGAGGGGTCCCCAAAATCTCTTTCTTAGAAGCAATAGCCCTCTCCTTCTCAATGAGAAATACCCAGAAATTCGATGATCTAGATAAGTTCTTCTCTAATGCAGAAGTATAGTTGAAGATTTAATGAATTGATGACTTATTGGTGGCCTTATTAAACTATTTCCCAAAAGATTCACTGTCCCAAGGTAGCACATTTATAGAGCTGGGGCTGGGATGGAAGAAAGAGCATGTGTTTATGTTAACTCAGGTTGTAAATAGTAGCTAGTCTTAGTTGAAATAATACTGTTGGCGTTCACAGGACATATAGGCTTTTGAATGCTGCCTTGATTATTTATTGCTTATATCACCATTACAAAATGGTTTTGAGATTTTAATCTTAATAAATAAGTTGGAAACTATTAGGTTTACTGGGGGCCTTGGCAAGCTATAATCAGGAAGTCAAATCCTGCCTGTTACTTGTTTATGTAAATAAATTTTTATTGGAATACAGCCATGCTTTTGTGTTTATGTACTGTCTATGGCTGTTTTCACACTACAGCAGCAGAGTTAAGTAGTTGCAGCAGAGACCATATCGCCATAACACTGAAAACAGTTACTATCTGGATCTTTACAGAAAATGTCTGTCAACCTTGGCCTTAAACCTACAGTAGATGTGTCAGATAAAAGACATTAATAGTGAAATCATGACAAAACATGTTGAAAAAAGAATATCCTTCCACAGAAATGTTATTTCCAGGGCTTCTTGCCTAGATCAGTGGCACTGAATGTGAGTTGATTACAAACTTGTGCAAGCAGTTAGTGCATAACCATTTATGATACCTTCTACATAAAGGAAAGCATATAATATTTTAGGAAAGCTATTCTATTTATATCAGAATAATAATATGTATGTGAATTGGTTAAGTTGAATCAAAATATTTCACCAATTATTAATATGTTAATAATAATTAACATATTGATTATCATTGATTTAACTATTTGATTTTGGCTAATTAGCACACAAAGACACTCTCTGGGAGGTGTATTGGTGGCTATGAAGGATTAGGCATAGAACTATTCCCATAAAAGGGTGAATTTTATTGTGTATAAGTTATATCTCAATAAAACCAATATATTTATTTTTTCAGGTTATTTTAAAAAGATCCTATATCTGCATATTTTAAGTTGCAGCCATTAATGTGAGTTTTATAGAAGAACTCTTCGACTGACAGCATCATTGCTATTTAAGTGATAGTAGGACCCATGGCATTCGAGGTCCAGAAGGAACACTTCAGTTTCTCTCCACTTAAAAACAACATTCTGGGGGCACCTGGGTGGCTCAGTGGATTAAGCCTCTACCTTTGGCTCAGGTCATGATCTCAGGGTCCTGGGATTGAGTCCTGCGTCGGGCTTTCTGCTCAGCGAGGAGCTTCCTTCCCCCTCATTCTCTACCTGCCTCTCTGCCTACTTGTGATCTTTCTCTCTCAGTCAAATAAATTAATAAAATATTTAAAAACAAAACAAAACAAAAACAACATTCTGCCGAAGAGCAGAACTGTACTGTAAGAATATCACCACATCTGCTCCAGAACAAGACAAACATGACGTGCTGGCCACGAGATGTACCAAACGGCAGAGAAAGAGCTCTTCGCGCCTACAAACAGATTTTATGGCTGCTCCTGCCTCTTTTTGGAGCTGGCACACTTCTACTTCCTGAGGAATTTGGTCAGGTTTTGCTTTTGTTACAATAAAACATCTGACCAAGAGACTGCAGAGGTGGAAAAACTTAACTGTCACCAGCCTCTCTCTACAGCCACAGTGTACCCACGTTCGGGAGAGAAAACACAAAATTTGCCATTTACCCAGAAGCCACCTTTGTTTAGGCTAGCTTGATAAATAATCTTTCACTCACAGAGCACTGAATTCTCAAAAAGAAAAGAAAGGGCAAATTTCAGATTGAGAGTTGAAGAGTGTATTAAATGATGGTGGTAAAATGGAAACATTGTGCTTAGATATTTACTACATTGTATTTCTTAAGTTACCAAGTTAAAAATAAGTCCCATTATACACCTGGACAGACCACAAAGGTTTTTTAAAATCTTTTTAATTGTGGGTTTTTTTTTTAAAGTTAAATTTGTACTTACCACAAGGTGTCTCTCAAATTACATATGTAAAATGAACCTCAATATAAACAAATAATGCCAATGAACTGTTAATACGGAAAATAACAAGCTTTAAAAACTATAAACAGCCAAACTGGGTGGCTGTCCTGTTAGGCAGATTTTAAGTGCTGACCTTTAGATAAACACAGCTAAAATGCTACTGGAATCAGTCTGGGAAAGGTAGAAGATGGTTCTGATTCTACTGAAGCTATCAGCACCTTCTAGTGGAAATAAGTTTTTTGAAAAACCACTTCTTTAATACATGGATATATTTCAACCATTTTTGCATAGATATGTCATTGGTCATCAAAACCTGGCAGTTACAGAAACTAGAGCTTTGAGACAGGAATAAACAATGTCTTATTTCATTTTATTGTATTAAATAATTGTAATTCTTTTCATATGATTTGTTGGCTCATTTGGAAAAGCAATACAAAACAAAACAAAACAAAACAAAACAAACAAACAAAAAACAAGACTAAAAGGAAACTGAAAAGAAGGCAGACCAGGGACCAGGAACTTTCCTACATCTCTCCTTTGTGCAGTGAAAATAAGGCTTAAGTGAAGGTTTCTGCCTTTACATTTCATTAATGAAAATTCAGGTTATTTCTGTTCTCACTACACTAATACCATACAAATAATTATAGAACAATATTTTCAATGTATGCCAAACTTTCTTTCAATTGGTGCAGGGCACCAAATGATCAGTGTTAAGAGTGCTCCCATGTCTTCTAGCTCTGCCTCTAAAACCAAAAGGGAAACCCACAAACTGAAACCCTTTTATAATTTTTTTTAATTTCCTTTTTAAAAAAATGCTCCAAGATCTCCCCTTTATTTTTCTCATTTTTTTAAGATTTTATTTTTAGGGGTGTGTGGGTGGTTCAATAGTTAAGTAGATGCCTTTTGCTCCAGTCATGATCCTGGAATCCCAGGATAGAGTCCAGCATCCAGTCCAGCATCAGGCTTCCGGCTCAGCAGGGAGTCTGCTTCTCCCTCTGACCCTTCCCCCCATGCCCTCTCTTTCATTCTTTTCTCTTCCTCTCAAATAAATAAAACCTTTAAAATTTTTTTTTTTTTATTTTTAAGCTATCTCCATACCCAATGTGGGGCTCGAACATAACTCTGAGATCAAGAGTCACATGCTCCACCAACAGAGCCAGCCTGGTGCCCCAGAAACCCTCTTCAATATTTCACATTAACTTGGATGCGTTTATTCTCAGTAATAACATCTGTATTATAAATCTCAGCCCAAACTCTGAAATTTTTAAATTAGTAAGGTCCTATGACTGTGTTTATTAAAAATGTAAAATTTTAAATTGTTATTGTCTTCCTTTAAACTTTCTCACTTTGGTTGATTTAGTGGTACTGTGATTTCATCACTATAATAGCTTAATCCATTTAATAATCAATTTATGGTTTCTTTAACGTTTGTATAGTTTAAGGGCAAAAGTCTTTGTGAAATTTTTTTTCCCTGGAATGTTTCTCATTTAACTGGCAGCAATAGCTACAGGACTATTCAGCTACTCATTGTTCCAAAAAGAACAGTTCCTCTTTACATAGAGATTTTTAAAAAAGAAAAGTTATATTGTATTTGAGCATGACTTTATGTAATAGAAAAATATTCAATTGTAACCATTTAAATTCTCTTCTCCATCTGCTGAGGAAGAAGAAATCTCTATGTTGTTTGGGGATCAACTTCGTGTTTTTCAGTAGGGTAAAACCTGGAGATGAAGAATTGGATAAGCTAAATTCCTCTCCTTGAGGAAAAAAGATGAAAAAAATACAAAGAAAAGGTCCTAGAGAGGTGACAAAGCAGCACAAGTGACCAGAAGAGCAAAGGTGATGTAGAGGACTACAGTGTCAAACTTAGACATACATCAGGTTGACCTGAAAAATTTAAGAAAATAATAATTGGTTTTTAAAAGAAAGTTTAAGGCACAGATTCCTTGGCTAGACCCCCACAGTTTCTCTTTCAATAAGTCTCCAGCATTGCTTAATAACTTGCATTTCTTACAGGTTCCTGGGTGATCCACACTTCCAGAACCACTATTATGCAGGATATGTAGGAAGTTTTGCTTTGGTTTGTACAGTATAACTTTCCATCTGACCAACAATCTCTGCTTGTCTGGAACTGAAAGATTTCTTAGAACTTGCAACGCTACAGCTGGAAAGTCTTCAACACACCAAGATTGGTCACCCTACCTCATACCGTCGAGATATGTTCAGTAGAGAGTTACAGTACTGGCTAATAACCATTTGCAACAACATGGATGGAACTGGAGGGTATTATGCCAAGTGAAATAAGTCAGAGAAAGACAATTAACATACGGTGTCATCACTTATGTGTAGAATTTAAGAAATGAAACAAAGGATCGTAGGGGAATGGAGGGAAAAATAAAATAAGACAAAATCAGAGAGGGAGACAAACCCTAAGAGACTCTTAATGACAGGAAACAAACTGAGGGCTGCTGGAGAGCAAGTGGGTTGGGGGATGGGGTAACTGGGTGATGGGCATTAAGGAGGGCACATTGTGTAAAAAGCATGGGATGTTTATAGCAACTGATGAAGAACTAAACTCTACCTCTGAAACTAATGATACACTATATGTTAATTAATTCAATTTAAATAAAATAAGATAATAAAAAAGAAAGCTCAAGTTGCTTTTTGAATGTCATCATCTATAATCTTGGCCCAAGGTCCAGTATCCTGCTATAGCTAGAACCGTCACCTGGAACTGAGTAAGCTGTCTCATGAATAATAATGACTATCAAGTGGTCAGTGTTTCCATTCAGCAGCAAGTGAAAAGCATTCAGTAAAAAGAAGAAAGGTATTTGGACTATCACTTCAAAGTAAGACAGTCCTTAAACAAATTTCTCAATTATTAGAATTACAATCTTTAGGGAAACTCACTATTTGGGAATGAGCATTCCACAGAGTTCATACATGCAGTTCTAAGTGAGTTCATCAAATTAAGAATGTCAGAATTGATCAGGATGGGCTAAGTTTTATGACAGTAATAAATGCAAAATCTGAATGGCTAAAATCAACAAATGTTTATTTCTTGTGCACACTATCTATCCTTAGAACTCCAACAGAAAATTGCCCATTTTTTGCCTTTTTAAAAAAAGATTTTAATTATTTATTTGAGAGAGAGAGAGAAAGATTGCACCATCATAGGGGAAGGGCAGAGGGAGAGGAAGAGGTACAAATAGACTCCCCTGTAAGCAGGGAGCCCAACTCAGGACTAGATCCCAGGACCCTGGGATTTTGACCTAAGCTGAAGGCAGAGCTTAACTGACTGAGCCAACCAGGTGCCCTTTGCCTAACTTTGCAACTATGCTCAAGGCAAAATTATAAGATATAAATTATTTTAAGCATGCTTCAAAAACTCTCTCCCACCTCCTGCCCCTAAATCCTAATACAAGAAATATGTGAAATCTACACAACCTGTAACAGCTCACCAATTTAGGCCCACCAATTTTAATTTAATTTGCAGTGTTACAGGATTTTTGTCCCCTTAGTGCCCAGGTTCTTGGTCATGCCTCTTCAAAGAATGAAGAGGTAGGCCAGTGGAAAAGTGGTGGGCAGCAATGTAAAGTTTAGTGATCGAAAGTACAAAGCTCCAGGAGAGGAAGGGGGTACTGAGAGAGTTGCCTTCAGGGTTTCTATGTTTAGGTTTTTTTTTTTTTTTCTTTTTTTAAAGATTTTATTTATTTATTTTTCAGAGGGAGAGCGAGCACAGGCAGACAGAGTGGAAGGCAGAGTCAGAGGGAGAAGCAGACTCCCCGTGGAGCAAGGAGCCCGATGTGGGACTCGATCCCAGGTCGCTGGGATCATGACCTGAGCGGAAGGCAGCTGCTTAACCAACTGAGCCACCCAGGCGTCCCATGTTTAGGGGTTTTTAATGAGTTCTTTTGCTGAACTATCTTAAGCAATCAGTGTGTGCTGGTTGTGCCAATCAGAGCTTTGGTCACATATCTGTCTACCTATTAGGTTAATGTCTCTGTGCTGATGGTCTTTTTTTTCTTTCTTTTCCTTTCTTTTTTTATTTTCTGACATCAGGAGGCTTATATGTCTTAACTGCTCCTTGCCTGTGATATCGACAAATGCTTTGTGGTTGTCTTTTTTTTTTTTTTTTTAAGATTTTATTTATTTATTTGACAGAGAGAGAGAGAGAGATCACAAGTAGAGAGGAGAGGTAGGCAGAGAGAGAAGGGAAAGCAGGCTCCCTGCTCAGGCGAGAGCCCCATGTGGGGCTCCATCCCAGGGCCCTGAGATCATGACCTGAGGCAAAGGCAGAGGCTTAACCCACCCAGCCACCCAGGCGCCCTAATTGTCTTATTTTAGCATGTTTTGCAGAAGTCATTTCTGCAAAGGCTGCAAAGCAAAATGTTCGTGCAGTCTTGTCCAAACTGCAAAACAGGATGTCAGTGCTGTTTTATTTTAGCTGTCCTGACTCCGTATTTTCTTATTGGGAATCATGGCCTTGACTACCTATCCAACTAACTCCTAACAGTGGAACCTCACATATAAGCTGCCTCACATACAAACTGCCAACGCTTGTTATTTAGTAATAAAAATAAAATACTGCACTAGAGATATTAACAGGAACAATCAAACTTGCGGGCACAGGAAAGGCTTATCTAAAACACCTCCAAATCCTAAAATAATTGCTTTCCTCAACTCCTAATAGAGGACTGCAATCTGGTTATCAGCGTACACTATGATTGGCCGATTTAACTAAATCCCCTTCGAGAGAACCCACATTCTGAAAGAGTACTTTTTTAACCCCCCCAAATCCTCTAATTGATTAAGTTCATTCCACAGCGAAGGGTCTCTGGGACCTCGAATTTTTAATCTGAAAGCCTTAATTTTAGCTTCCATAATCAACCCTCCCCTCCCACCCTCCACAGGTGATGAAATCACAGGTTTCAATTCAGATCACATGATAGAAAAATGGGGGGGGGGGCGTGCAAATTTTCAGGGTTTGGGGATTGCAAACGTAGGGGAGCGACGCCATCTCCTGGTAAGAGATGGGAATGAGCAAGAAAAAAGCCAAATGCAATTTAGGGGCTAAATCGCGGCAGCTTTCGTTTCAAAGCGTCAAGCCGCGAATCTGCGGGGCCCGTGCACTCCGAGATCCGCCCCTTCTGGTGGCTCTGACCACTCCAGGGAGTCCTGCGCAGCGTGATTGACAGGCCAACGGCCCGGTCCGTTACCCAAACTCGCCACTCCGGAAACAGTGACCGGATCTCTCCGGAAGCTCAGGGTCCGCGCTCTCCCAGCATCCTTTGCTTTCCGGCTGTGCTCAGTCCTGTCCGGCCAGTCCCGCCTTGCGCGCCCATTTCGAGCCCGAGTTTCCCAGCTCGAGTTCCCACGCTCGGGAACCCGGAACAGATTTTCCAGGACTCGGTTCTTGGGCCGTGGCTATGGGGGCAGGAATGGCGCAGCTCGAGGGTTACTACTTTTCGGCTGCCCTGAGCTGCACCTTTTTAGTGTCCTGTCTCCTCTTTTCCGCCTTCAGCCGGGCGCTGCGAGAGCCCTACATGGACGAGATCTTCCACCTACCGCAGGCGCAGCGCTACTGTGAGGGCCATTTCTCCCTCTCGCAGGTGGGGTCCCCAACCTGTCCCCCCACCCTCGGAGAGGCCGGAGAGGGCCCACCCCCACCCCCACTACTTTCTTCCACCCTTATCCCTTTGGTATCTCCATCTACCCTTCCAGCTTCGGAATATGAAAGGAACTGGGTAATAATCTCTTGTTCCTGTCCCTGAGGTCTGTGAAGAATCTGTTTAATCAATCAGCAGAAGAAGATCTGTGTCCCAGGAAGTGGTGTTTTGGGGGATGAACTGATGTGTCTGCTTTACCGCAGGGTACAACCCAGACGCGACACACGTTTCCCTCTTAGCAGCTCTCCCAATCTCCAGATCAGAGGCAATGGGCTGCCCCTTGGAAATGACAGAAAACGTCACGGTAGTTCACTTGAGGGCTTCGCTCTGTGGTACCATAGGGAGTGGGTACTATGGGATACTGTGGGGGGGTGGGCGGGACCTTCAGCCACCAAGAAGTGTCAAGTTCCGTTCATTCCATCCTGGGTGTTTCTAGAACCTTCTGTTAACTGGGTAAAGTGGCACCCAGCGAAGCGGCATCATGTTGGAATACATGCTTGGCCTCGTAAATTTGAAGAGAAATAAAGTAGTGTATTATCCTTCCTTTTCTGGGAAAGCAATATAGAATAATGGCTAAAAATATAAAGTCTGTGGTTAAAGACCTGATTTTAGATCTTTGTGCTGTAATTTACTAGTTACCTGACCTTGGACATTTTTTAAGTTTCAGGTTACTCGTCTGAGAAAGTTCTTGCAGGATCTACTGTAGGGCATTTTGCAGGATTAAATACAGAGGATTTGGCCCAATTCTTGGCTCAGTACATGTTAGCTATCATTATAGAGCGTGTGGTGTGATCTCTTTGGATGCTTCTTTTTCTCCAAAACCTTAAGAGTTCCAGCCAATGTTTCCTCATTTCAAAACTGGAACACTTGGAAGTCACCAGAACACTCTTCAGGGTGTCTGCAGGGTAGGTCTTGGACATGGAAACTGATTTTAAGTTATTGCTGCTTACTGATGACAGATACCTCCGCACAAAACAGGTACAGAGGCAAAATGTAAGCACAGCTTTTCTTTAGAGGAGACACTTGACCTGCTGAGGTCTTATCTAACCACTGGGTCACAGAACAACTTCTCACAATGTCTGATTGTCGGTAGAGACGGTTTTGAGCTTGACCTCCTTGTGTTGGTCCTGTCAGTGTTTCATCTTGCTCTTGCTTCATTGTTGGCTTTCCTTTTTTAAGTGGGATCCCATGATTACTACGTTACCTGGCTTATACCTGCTGTCAGTTGGAGTGGTCAAACCTGCCAGCTGGATCTTTGGATGGTCAGAACATGTCGTCTGCTCCATTGGAATGCTCAGATTTGTTAATCTTCTGTTCAGTGTCGGCAACTTCTATTTGCTGTATTTGCTTTTCCGCAAGGTCCAACCCAGACACAAGGTATGTTTCCAAAATAATTTATTACAAGTTTAGGTGTAGTCAGGTGCACCATTTTGATAAATTGGTTTTATGAGATTTGGTGAAAAGTATCTTCTACTCATTGTGTTAATATTTTGTTAAGCTAAAAAGCAATCCCTCTACCCCTGTTTTGGAAGAAATCTGTATTTAAATATTTGAATAACTTATTTATTTATAAGACCTGAAGTAAATGTGAATCAGATGAGTTCAGTAAATGTTTATTGTGCTTGTTATGTGTGCTAGGCACTAAGACCACAGAAATAAATAAGGTTTTGTTGTTGTTGTTTTTACCAAACTTGTATCTTCACTAGGAAAAACAGGAATACCTACATTTACCTCAGAAATTTTGAGGTGGATTGCCTGACTTTGAATTCTGTCCATTTACAAGTTGTGTTACTTTCAGCAGGTTACCCCTAGTGATGCCTTGTCTTCATCTGTTAAATGGGAATAATATAGAATCCGCATCACAGGATTGTAAGGTCTACAGGAGCTTAATAAGTGGAAGGTGTTTAGAACAATGCCTGATAGAATAGTAAGGACTCAATAATTATAATAATTATTTTTAGCTTAAATGATACCAATAGTATAAATTGGGAGAGGGAGATAGGTAAAAGATGCTATGAGGACACAGAAGGAGTAGAGGAGTAAAGGAGCACTTACTTTGCAGGCTGACTGGCAGGAAGATGTATGGGTGGCATTGGGTAAGACTTCACAGAAAAGATGCTACCTGAGCTGAATCTTGGTGAACAGACAGGACTGTAGGATGGGGAATGAAATCTGACAGTAGAAAAAGCACAAGCAAAGGTAGAGAGGAGTTGAGCAACAAGATGCAGAGAGGATTGCTTTTTGGAATAACTAGATTATAACATGTAAGGACGTGAGGCTGGACAAGTAAATAGGGGTGAAGTCATGAACGTCTTTATATGTCACAGAAAGGATTTGAATGTTATCTAGTAAGTGGTGAACAGCCTTTATTTTTAACCCAGAAAATGGCATGGTCTGATTGGTGATTTAAAGTAAGTGGAGAATAAAATTTCGGGAGATAAGAATGCTTTCAAAATGGGAAATAGTCTGTGAAAAACACCAAAATTTTTTTTTAATTAAAAAGTTTAAAAGTGTTTAGCTTTCGACTGGGCCCACTATTTTCAGGAAAAACCCTGAAAGTTCATCATGAAACAATAAGATCGTTGGGTATAGTAGTATAAATGATAATGTGTATTTACATTCTCGCTACTGTAGAGTTTAGAAGGGGGTATCTTTAAAAGAAATTGATGATGATGGCTAAGCGAATGCTCACTGGAAGCACTACGAATTAAAGTTCAGGGAAGTGAAACCATTGCCCCATGTCCCATTCATCAGCATGTTCCTTATAGTATTTATTTAGTTCAGTGTCTTCCATACAGTAACTCCTTAACTATTTGCTGAATGACTCAAAGTATTTCAGGACATAGAAGCTTTGCCATACACGTGTATTGTCTTCATGGCTTCCAAACCTATTGCTATAACTAAAAGTTACCAGAAAGCATCCTTACAAATGTATATTTGTGTATATATATATACAAATATATACAAATATATATTTGTTTTTGCAAAACTAGAAATAAGATTAACATTAAATAATTTTACTCAAGATTCAGATAGATTTTTAAAAAATTAATCTCTGTGTTAGCTTAGCAGAAATGGCATATTTATTGTGAAAATAATTTTACATGTGTTTTCTCTTCCCCTTAGGCTGCCTCAAGTGTCCAGAGAATCTTGTCAACATTAACATTAGCAGTATTTCCCACACTCTATTTTTTTAACTTTCTTTATTATACAGAAGCAGGATCCATGTTTTTTACTCTTTTTGCTTATTTGATGTGTCTTTATGGAAATCATAAAACTTCAGCTTTGCTTGGATTTTGTGGCTTCATGTTTCGTCAAACTAATATCATCTGGGCTGTCTTCTGCGCGGGAAACATCATTGCACAAAAATTAACTGAAGCTTGGAAAACTGAGCTACAAAAGAAAAAGGAGGAGAGGCTTCCCCCTATTAAAGGACCATTTTCAGAATTCAGGAAAATTTTTCAGTTTCTTTTGGCTTATTCCATGTCCTTTAAGAACTTGAGTATGCTTTTCCTTTTGACTTGGCCCTACATCCTTCTAATGTTTCTGTTTTGTGTTTTTGTAGTTGTTAATGGTGGGATCGTTATTGGTGATCGAAGTAGTCATGAAGCCTGTCTACATTTTCCTCAACTCTTTTACTTTTTCTCTTTTACTCTCTTTTTTTCGTTTCCTCACCTATTGTCTCCTAGCAAAATTAGGGCTTTTCTTAGCTTAGTTTGGAAACGTAGAATTCAGTTTTTTGTGATTACTTTAGTCTCTCTATTTTTAGTTTGGAAATTCACTTATGCTCATAAATACTTGCTTGCAGATAATAGACATTATACATTCTATGTGTGGAAAAGAGTTTTTCAAAGATACGAGATTGTGAAATACTTGTTAGTTCCAATATATATATTTGCTGGTTGGAGTATAGCTGACTCATTGAAATCAAAGTCAATTTTCTGGAATTTAATGTTTTTCATATGCTTGTTTACTGTTACAGTACCTCAGAAACTGCTAGAATTTCGTTACTTCATTTTACCTTATATTATTTATAGGCTTAACATACCTCTGCCACCTATATCTAGGCTTGTTTGTGAACTGGGTTGCTATGCAGTTGTTAATTTCCTAACTTTTTACATCTTCCTGAACAAGACTTTCCAGTGGCCAAATAGTCAGGACATTCAGAGGTTTATGTGGTAACATCGGAGATATATATTGAATTCTAAAAATAGACTTATTTAGACTATCTCCACAATGAACAACTGAACAGGTAAAAATAATGAACTTTCTTTTGGGGACAATAGTGGTCCACAGATCACATCAGATTTTTTGTGTTTTAAACATCAGATATATGTGTTTTAAACATATATAATAAATCCAAGGAAGTGGTAAAGAACTGAGAAGAGTTTAAGACTTGCTCCATAAGCCTAAATAATGCAAAATGAAATTGTTTACAGTTACTTCATGATATCCCTTTGGTACTGCTGGCCACTCAAAAAGTTTGAAAAAAATTTGTAAGTATTAGTTTAAGAAAACTGAGCTTTATAGTACTGAAACTTATTTATTAATTCTCTTCAGAAAGCAATAGCAGGCAAAGTATTTGAAAAAATTTGCAAATGATCAGGTAATATTCTTGATTGAAAGGTTACTTAACATTTCAGTAAATATAATTTTAATCATAAGGCAAAATAGACTCACAAAGATAATGTTATAAATTAGAAGCTCATCTAGTTTATCTTGTAATTAAGTTGTTGATTTTTGTTAAAAGTCTAGAAATGATCAACCCCTTTCACTAACTCTTTACTTTTGTTTTATTTATTTATTTTTTTAGAGAGAGAGAGAGTGCATGCACATGTGAGTGGCTGGAGGAGGGATGCAGGGAAGGGAAGGCAGAAAGAGAAGGAGAGAGAATCTTAAGCAGACTCCATGCCCAGTGCAGAGCTCGATGTGGGGCTCAGTCTCACAGCCCTGAGACCTGAACTGAAATCAAGAATTGGGTGCTTACCCCACTGAGCATCCCAAGCACCCCACTAATTATTTTTTTAAGTATTTATTTAAGTAATCTCTACACCCAGTGTGGGGCTTGAACTCATGACCCCAAGATCAAGAGTGGCACACTATTGACTGAGACAACCATGCCTCCCTTTCGCTAATTCTTAGTATGAAATGTATGATGGACGAAGGTAAAATGTGTTGATGATAATACCTTTTAAAAGGGATTTTCATTCTAAAATACATTACTGTATAGTTTCTTATGGCTGCCGTAACAAATAACAACAAACTTGGTAGCTTAAAAGTATCTGTCATAGCTCTCGAGGCTGGAAGTCTAAAATTAAGGTGTTGGCAGGGCTGGTTACTTCTGGAGGCTCTGAGGGAGAATCTAGCATGCAGTTCTTGCTGTTCCTTGGTTTACAGATGCAGCACTCCAATCTCTGCCTCTGTCTTCACATGGTCTTTCTCTTATAAAGATAATGTCATTGGTTAGGGTTTACCCTAATCCAGGATGGTCTCATGTTGAGATCTTTAATTAAGTCTACAAAGACCCTTTTACCAAACAAGGGCACATTTACAGGTTCCAAGTAAACATCTTTTTTGTGGGATACTTTTCACCCACTGAAGTTACCAAAGTATATTTTAGGATAAATAAAATTAGTAGGAAATAATTCCTTTGCTGAGATATTTTAAATTATGTCTTTACTGAAAGGTAATTCTGAGATAACGTAATTACAAAAGAAAAGGTAATTGGTATTTGATTCCATTATCCAAAATAGAATTGAAAGGAACTTTAGAAATCATTTGATCTAATCTTATTTTGTAGGTTAGGGAGCTACCTCTTAGATAGGATTTTTTGTGTGAGTCTTTGGATTCTGTGTCTACTATTTCTTGTACATTCATTGTGTTGTCATTCCGTTACAGAAAAGTATTATTCAGACATGTTAATTTTGACATGAAAACAGAACTGTGAATACAATTTATTTTTTAATTTCACTTTACATTTGTAAACTTAAAAATAACTGTGAAAAAATTACTTTGTCTTTAATGTTGGATTGTGCTTTGGGTTTTAAACGGTGGGTAGATGTGGAAAGGATTCTGCATTTGCAAATATAAAATTGTACAGGTGAAAATTACAGATACAGTCTTAAGTAATAAGTACAGGGCAATCTTGTATTCTGTTCAGTACTTAGAAAGTAGATTGACTCTGGTTGTAACAGTGATTGTTGACAGATGTCTTTACTCATTTTATTTTTTGGTAATTAGGTAAGAAAACACAAAGAAATTATTATATTATAATGATCTGAGTTCCAGGATATCAAAATAAATAACTTCCTTATCTGTTATTATTAATGCAAGGCTTTTGTGATTAAGAATATTTCTGAGTTGCATTCTAACAAACATGAGAAGACCATTCCACTCCATAGATTAGGGGAATCACTGTTCCAGTTTATTTGTAAGTGTTAAATTCCTGCTATTTTAAGAGATTGTTTGGAGGAAATCCACACTCAGAGAGAAACAGGTTAACCTTCCTTGTTTTCTATAAAGTATATAAAATACAGTACTTAACATTTTAAAAAAGAATACTGTGAATTAAAAGGTGCTGTGGAGTGTAGCTTTTAGAAATATCCTAAGTTGCATTTGTGTTTTGAATATTTTTCAAGAATTATTGAGTACATATTTTTGACATGAATTTTTAAGAAGTTAAATGTAATTGAATTTCTTGATTAAAAGATGATTATTTTAAGAAAAGTACTGATATGTTGGACAGGCTGTGGAGCCTTGCAATTATTACTGAAATCTTTAAGTAGGATTATTTTAAAGAATGTCATAGAAAGATTTAGTCCATACATTTTTAAGCCTTGTAATAAATCTTTTTGAACTTTTTCTATCTTACATGAAATTCCATAGATAAAAAGTATTTCTGTTCTATGGTGTCAGTAAGCTTGCAGTGTGCTGTGTGTTTCCTCACATATTTATGTTTTCTTTTAGTGGATACCTAGGGATCTTTTTAATGTATCTTATGTTTTAAAATTATTTGGAAATACAATGTTCCTGAGCTTACTAAACATAGAATGTCATTTTGGTAAGATAAATTGTGTTAGCTGTCTGACCTCTTCCTCCTCCTCTTAAAGTTATTTCTGGAACATGCTTAGTCTGTCATGAAGTACATTAATTTAAGTAGCTTTAATATAGTTTATTTCTAATAGATAAATATCTAAATGTAGTATATTTCTAGTTTGAATTTAACGGCCACTATGCTTGACATTTTTATTTTTTTCTTGATAATTGCTGAAGACAGGAGAGGAAAAGAAAAGAGAGCCTCATTATTAGTGGACAGTTATTTTAGTTATTTTAGTATTTAAGTAAAATACTGATAGGAAAAATGAATTCATGTTGATTAGGTTGAGAGCATTTATTATCTTTGAGGCAATTAGAATTTTTTTAAGTGAAACAAGAAAAAAGTATCATGAAAAAGCTTTTTTGAATGGAAATTTAAATATGACTTAGAAACCATGGGCTTGTAGAAAAAGCATTTAACATGAAAGTTAGGATTTCTGTATTTGTGGCTTTAGATTTAATAAACTAAGTGATTTAGTCTTTTGTCCTCATTTCAAATGAGAACAGTATTTGTCATGACTCTGGTTATTCTAGCCTGACATATGTCTAGTCGTATTTCAGAAATAATTCAGCCCCCGCCATATATCCATAAAGTTCATAAATATATAGTAAATGTCAAATAAATGTATACTGAATGAAGTTTTTAGTATAGGATGAAGTGAATGTCTTAGAAAAATCATACTATATAACCATAAGCTAATTTTAGGAAATAAATCACATGCTTCTTAATGAAAGCCATCCTAAACTTTTTTCTGCCTAAATTTTCTGACGTAGTTTTAACTTTTTTTATTTACTGTAGTGTTTAAAACTTACACATGTATTTACTTGTAAATATGTTATAATGTTATTATAATAGGATGTGATTTCAAAATTGTTGCTGTTTATTTAAAATAAGAAAGTAACTTTCAACCATTAAAATATAATAGCAGTAAAACTTTGATGCTTATTAAACTCTTAAGGGAAAAGAGATTTCAACCATTTATGAATAATTTGTGTTATTTTAGTTAAGCTGCATTTTAGTATATTAGGGATAACTGTCACTTTTTATTTAGGGTATTTTTTGATGTATTTAAATGTGGACAATATGACAAACATTTCCAATATAAAACAGTATAGCTGAGAAAATGATAATAAAAATGGATAGATGATATATTTTTTAACACTTACCCATGAATCTAACACTAAATTCTTTAACATTTGGAAATTATTTCTAGGGTAAGAAGTGTTGCCACGGTAAAGAAATCCAATAATATCATATTTTCTTGTTAAAAATTGGGCATTTGATGAATTCAATGTTAATTAAATTTGAGCCCAGTGCTTCACCATCAGACAAAAAGAGATATGGTATTTTTCTGAGGAGATAAATATTAAGCTTTGTATTGATATTTTTTCACACAGACTGGAACTTTACCATGATTCAGTTCAGTTGAACCATTGGGGTTGAGGGGTCATAAAAAATTAGGAAGAGAGGGAAGAAAACTAATGGTAACTAATAATTGCTGTCATTTATTGAGTACCTACAGTGTTCTAGGCATTGTACTAGCTGTTTTGTAAACATTGTCTCATTTGATCCAACTTATATTTATATGAAGCAGATACTCATTTGTCTTTCACTGCTGGAGAAACTAAAGTTAAGGCAGATCAGGCAAGTCCCCAAAGTCAGCGCTGTCACTGAACATAGATTGGCTTGACTCCCAAGCCTGTGAGGGTTTTTTTTTTGTTTTTTTGTTTTTTTGTTTTTAAGATTTTGTTTATTTGATTTGTTTATTTGCTGAGAGACTCAGCAAGAGAGGGAACACAAGCATGGGGAATGGGAGAGGGAGAAGCAAGCCTCCCTCCAAGCAGGGAGCCCAGATGCTGGGCTCAATCCCAGGACCCTGGGATCATGACCTGAGCTGAAGGCAGCCGATTCATGACTGAGCCACCCAGGTGCTCCCCCCGCCCCCCACTGCCACCAAGCCTTTTAACTGAGAATCTGCCTCAGAAAATTTTTCATTAGGAGAAGTAAAATATGGAGAGAGAGGTGATAATCTGTCTTGACTCTGCATTAGCCAGAAAATTCATGACCTATTGTTTTTTGTACCTAGTCATTTTTTTAAATGCTAGCAGCTGTTTAAAGGAGCATGAACAGATAGTTATATGAGAAAGGACTTTTAAAACTATATTTAGGATGTTTAGCTTGGAGAAATATAGATCCTACAATTTGATAAGCTCTTATAATTGAGTAAGTATTTGGAAGAAGGATTGGACTGTTCTTTATTCCCTGAAGTTTATATCAAGGGCCAACAGATTTCAGCTGATTAAATTTAAAAAAAAAAGTACATTCTGTAATTTTTTAGTCTCTCTCTGGGAATAGATCCAGAAAAAAGTAAGTTTCTCCACTCATTGACAAGATTTCTGTTTAGCAGGAATGCTTCAGAAGAGATTCAGATCGTAAGTAGAGTTAAAATGTTTTTTTAAGGTGTCTCACAACCCAGTGATTTGAAATTCATTAAGTTTGTTACAACTAATATTTTTTGCATTAATGAATAAGTCATGGTGAAGTATTTCTGGTGGATTGCATGCTGTATTTAATATATTTTAAATTTCTGAACAAAAACTGTACTTTTAACTCTACTTGTTTAGAAATAAATTTGAGATATACAACTTAGTAGGACATATTTTTAGCTGTAGTGTTTAAGCGTACTGCTAATGTAGTTTAAATTTGTTTTCTATTTTTTAAAATCCCCTTTACATTAGTGAAGAGAATGTGCTTCTATTTGAAAAGGATTTTCCTCAAGATAAATAGGGCAAGCACTATCTATAAAATGTTTTTAAATGCAGTATCCACTAGGTGGTGATATTATACTATATTTCTGAGTGTTCTGGTACTAAAACTTTCTTAATCTGTGTTAACTTTTTTTATAGTTTTAGTTTTGAACTACAAAGTAATTTATAGTCATCCATGTCTATTTATTATAATGTTATTCACAATATTTTCTAAATTATATGAAGCTAAGGTAAATGTAAAAAAACAATCATTTTTGTGTTGTGTAATCCTTTTAGGTGATATAACCTAATATATCTTCTCATATGGCTTTCTTTATTTCATATGGTGTAGATGAGATCTTTTCCCACAGTCAGTGAATGATGATGGTAAAAACTTGGAAACTCCTTTATCATTAAATTAGCCACTATTTTAAGTGCTTTACCCATATTTATGAATCATAACAAACCTGTGGGATCAGTACCATTTTTAATATTTTCACTCTGCACAGGAAGAAACTGCATATAGGAAGATTAAATATTTTGCCCAAGATCACAAAATAACTGGCTGAGCTGGGGTTTACATCTAAAGCAGGCTGACTCCAGAATCCATATTAACTTATCAGTTGATGGAGAAAAGGGTGAAGGGCATCAAGTCTACCTTCCAATAATAGCGTTTTAGAAAGAAAAGCATGAGGAATGTGGTTATACTCCCTATTTTTATAAGTCAGGACAATGAGGCCCACACTAATTTTGAGTATTCCAGAGGCAGATCTTCCATCTGCCATGTTATCCTCCAGTTCTGTTTTGGTGATAGTATCTCAGAGTGAAATGTGTATGTACTTAAGAATTTAAGGGAGGGGAAAAAACAAAACCCTCAGGACTGGAGTCTTAGTCATATTTACATTGAAATAAAGACCTTTGTTTTAATTAGATGATTCCAGCTACCAAATGGAGGAGCATAGTTGTTTGAAAATTATTACTTAGTTTCTCCAAAGAGACTCCCATTTGGAAGCAAATTGTCAAACATGACATACTTTGGAATTTTTTAAAAATTTTGACTGGAAAAGCTTAATCTTTTTTAAAAAACCTATAAGTACATGTTGTAGATGCTTTTAAGTTTTATATTTTGTTAGATAACCATGCCGTAAAATGGAAATGTTTATTTGACTTCTACAATTATATTGTGGTTTTTTGTCATTTAAAACTGATTTTTAAGTAAATCTATTTATAAGAATAAAAGATATACTTGTTTTCTTTTTTAAAAAGTTTGTTCAAATATGGTTTCATTTTGCTTGTAAATAAATTCATGTTTTATAATAATTTATTGCGTCTAACATATTCTCTAAACTGGTTGCTAATGGCTCATTGACTCTGTACTACTAGCTTTTTTTTTTTTTTTTTGCCTACCACCCACCAATCCTTCATTTTATTAGTCTTAAAATAATTGAATAATATTGGTAAGCATCTGTAATGAGTGCCTGTCATTAGCTTAGATAAGTATATAATCTTCCTTTTATTTTCATAGTAGTGGAAGGCAGTTAAACTACTGGACAATCACCTTGGACTTGTAGTTCTGCTCTGTTAGACATCCGGTTTTTACTTTTTACTGGGCTTCATGGAGTTTCCTCCACTTATATTTCAGCCAACAACTTAAACACTGGTTTGGGGGTTCCTCCTCCATGTTCCCCTCCTTTCCAGGATTTCCCTTCTTAATTTTTAGCCACCCAAAACACCATCCTTTCATACCTCAAGACAGTGATGTTGCAGCTTCCTGGGCTCAGAAAAAATCATATAAGCATGGATCTCACCCAGTGGGATCTTCCAATGATCAAATCCTATCCAGTTCCTGTCTGCTTTTGGTTGCTCTTCAGTGCTTTTAAATAGGTGTGGTTGTTTTGTTGTTGTTGTTTTTATTTTTGTTTTTTTCCTTTTTAAGTTTGTCAGTCTGCAGAAGAGTTAATGTGATAAAAGTTCCACTGCCGTTACCTGCCCAGGGACTATCGTCTTGATTATAGTTGTCATGTATTATGCATAGTCTCTCTGTTTATGGGTAAGGAAATTGGGGTGTTACTTTTGCTTTGAAGAACTAAAAAGGAGAGTTCCCACAAATATATGGGGACAGTAAGTTACAGACTCTTAATATGGTCCACTAATATAGTAAATCATAAAATTTGTAATTAAATCCAACAGCTATTTCAAGGTCCCTTATATAAGAATGGTATCAAAAACACAAAAGTGACTAATCTATTCCAGACAAGAGTAGCTCACCTTTTAATTGGGGGCTAACTGATGCAAGGTATAATCACTAAGGCGGAATATAAAGCTTGGGAGTTGACTTGGGGATAGAGATTATATCTGACAAAAATATTTCATGGGAAAAATTACATTTGAGACTATTTGAGGGGGATGGGTAAAGACATTGTAAAACCCAAAAAACAAAAAACATTCCAGACACAGTAAAGAGGCATGGACAGATTGCACAGTAAAAATTATCCCACTTGAGCAGTAGGTGATGACAATAGTGACCAACATTAATGGAGCACTTGCTATGCACTAAGCACCAGTTTAAGTCTTAAATATGGACTAGTTTATTTAAGCATCATAATAACTACGAGGCAAATGCTATTATCCCCATTTTATTGAGGAAATTGAAGTACAAGGGAACGGAAACTCTGTAAACAGGAAGTGTGACTCTAGGACCACCTGCCCTTTTAGACAGGGTGCTATAATAAATATCTCTAAATTTGTGTAATCGGACAGCCTGTGCTTGGAAGGAGTTAAGATTAGTTTTATGAAGAAAACAATGTTCTGCTGTAGGCAATGAGGAGCAAAGAGAACATACATCCTATAAACAGACCCTATTATAAGTGGGGCTGGAGGAACAAAGCTATTATTTGAGAGAGGATAGCCAGAAGATGAAGATGAAGGGGATTGCCCATGTCACCGCCTTAGATCCTGTTACATGTGGTATAAGGACTAGGGAAAAGAGCATTCATTTTTTTTTTTTTTCACATGTTCCATTAGCCCACATATATATATATATCATTAGTTTTTAATGTAGTGTTCATTGGTTGCATACAACAGTGTTCCTCACCATATGTCCCCTCCCTAATATCCATCACCTGGTTACTCCATTCCCCCATCCTCCTCCCTCCTCTAACCTTCAATTTGGTTCCCAGAGTCCAGAGTCTCTCATGGTTTGTCTCCCTCTCTGATTTCTTTCCGTTCAGTTTTCCTTTCCTTCCCCTCTTCCTCTGCTATTCCTTATCTTCCACATATGAGTGAAACCATATGATAATTGTCTTTCTCTGCTTGACTTATTTTACTTAGCATAGTTCCCTCCAGTTCCATCCATATCAATGCAAATGGTGGGTATTTGTCCTTTCTGATGGCTGAGTAATATTCCTTTGTATATATGAACCACATCTTTATCCATTCATCTGTTGAAAGGCATTTCAGCTCCTTCCACAGTTTGGCTATAGTGGATGTTGCTGTTAGGAACATTGGGGGGCATGTGGCCCTCTTAACTACATCTGTATCTTTGGGGTAAACACCTAGTAGTGCAATTGCTGGGTCATAGGGTAGCTCTATTTTTAACATCTTGGGGAGCCTCCATACTGTTTTTTGGAGTGGCTGCACCAGCTTGCATTACCACCAACAGTTTAGGAGTGTTCCCTTTCTCCACATCCTCATCAATAATTGTTTCCTGTCTTGATAATTTTTGCCATTCTAACTGGTGTAAGGTGGTATCTCATTTTGGTTTTGATTTGTATTTCCCTGATGGCTAGTGATGTTGAACATTTTTTCATGTGTCTGTTAACCATTTGTATGTCTTCTTTGGAGAAGTGCCTATTCATGTCTTCTGCTCGATTCTTGTTTTTTGGTGTTGAGTTTGAGAAGTTCTTTATAGATCTTGGATACCAGCCCTTTATCCATAGTGTCATTTGCAAAAATTTTCTCCCATTCCATGAGTTGCCTCTTAGCTTTGCTGACACTTTCCTTTGCTGTGCAGAAGCTTTTTATTTTAATGAAGTTCAAAAAGTTTATTTTTGCTTTTGTTTCCCTTGCTTTTAGAGACACGTCTTGAAGGAGGTCATTATGGGCAACGTCAAAGAGGTTACTATGTTTTCCTCGAGGATTTTGATGGATTCCTGTTTCACCTTTAGGTCTTTCATCTATTTTGAGTTTATCTTTGTGTATGGTGTAAGAGAATGGTCCAGCTTCATTCTTCTGCATGTGGCTGTCCAATTTTCCCAGCACTAAATTATTTATTGGAGAGACTGTATTTTTTCCATTGAATATTCTTTCCTGATTTGTTGAAGATTAGTTGATCATAGAGTTGAGGGTTTATTTCTGGGTTCTCTATTCTGTTTCATTGATCTATGTGTCTGTTTTTGTGCCAATACCATGCTGTCTTGATGATCACAGCTTTGTAATATAGCTTGAAATCAGGCATTGTGATGCCCCAGCTTGGTTTTCTTTTTCAACAGTCCCCTGGCAATTTGGGCTCTTCTCTGGTTCCAAAGAAATTTTAGGGTTGTTTGTACCAGCTCTGTGAAAAATGTTGTTGGTATTTTGATAGGGATTGCATTGGAAGTGTAGATTGCTCTGAGCACCACAGACATTTTCACAATGTTTATTCTCCCAACCCATGACTATGGAATGTTTTTCCATCTCTTTGTGTCTTCCTCAATTTCTTTCATTAGTGTTCTGTAATTTCTAGAGTGTAAATCCTTTATCTCTCTCTTTAGGTTTATTCCTAAATATCTTATGGGTTTGGGTGCTATTGTAAATGGAATCAATTTCTTAATTGGAGAAGGGCATTCTTAATAAGGAACATGAATTTGAGGGGGGCACCCTAAAACGTTTGGCCTGAAATGTTCGAAGCCAGGAAGAGACATGTAGTGTTCTCAGGAGGAACGTTTCATGGGAGGAAGCAGGTACTATATTAGTCTTTCTCAGTAGGTACTGGTCAGTGTGTTTCTTTTATAATCTGTCTGTCTCTAAAAATATGGTGGGAGAACCAAATGTAGATTAAGAAATCTGGCCTGATCTGGAAGGGTAACTTTAAATGATACTGTGTATCTGTTTGGTATTATGACTGTGTGACCAAATACACGGTGAAGTTGCAGAGGTGTAAGGAGGCCCTTGGACTAGGGAGATTCATAAGCAAGGGAGAGCTTTCTGATCTAGGAGAGCAATCTTTAATTAACCAATCTAGAAATCTATGCCTTGATCATTTTGTCCCTTTTTGAAATAATGCAGGGGAAACTAGCACATTATGGCTAATCCCGTATTAACATTTTAGTATTCTATGAGACCATCCATGTGTGTCCCCCTCCAAGCCTCCAGTCATCACCATCCCTCCCACCCCCCTCACTGC
The DNA here is from genome assembly GCF_030435805.1 of Mustela lutreola. Taxonomy (NCBI): domain Eukaryota; kingdom Metazoa; phylum Chordata; class Mammalia; order Carnivora; family Mustelidae; genus Mustela; species Mustela lutreola. The sequence continues at coordinate 75,673,969 of NC_081297.1, read as the reverse complement.
CCACCTGCACCTATGTACAAATACTTCTGGATACAATGAGCCTGAGAACTTTAGGAACATTGCTAGGAAAAGAAGGAAGAAAGTGAAGTAGGAAGATGAAGAAAAATTAAGGACCACCAGGAAAGGGTAGTCCAGAGAGGAAACATTTCTTCATACATTGTCGACCCTGAGAATTTCTAAATTAAAATATTTTATTCAGGAGGATCATTTCTTATGGAATGCATATAGAATATGCATATATATGAAAAGGAAGAAGAGTATAATATGATCTGGATTGAAAGGCCATACTATCTCTGCTTACACAATCAAAATTCAGATGTTAATGTTAATTCCTTAGTGGGAATAACTACTGGGCAACTATTAATCTCCTTTTTGCGTATCTTGTTTTCAAAATGCATTATCCCCACTTGCACTGAAGGTGGCAATCTTGGACATCTTTTCCAGTTGTGAGTGTAACAGGAACTATATCATTTTACTTACCCACATAATGTTACAAATACTAATGATTTTTTTCATTACTTTTGAAAGACATTCTTTAAATATGTTTAGCTTTAGACAAATATTGCTTGCTTATGTTTGTCAGGGGGCATTTTGGAAATGTGACCAGTGCAAACTTGAATCAGATGATTACAACTGCATTTCACTTCCCATTATTAAGAATATGTTAAAAATTCTATTTTCTACTTTTTTTTCATTTGAAGTACCAGTCAAACCTGGACCTTGGATCTTATAAACACAGCTTTCATTCCTGTGAAATATATATATCACACATATGTGTGATATATATATGCATATATATATCATATTATATATGATTACATAGTAGTTCCCAAAAGCTTTTGTTGATGAGAAATTCTTGTTTCCTTTATATCTGGCCATTAGACAAGAAGTCAGCCATTCTCTGAGTTGTTCTATATAACTGGTTACTTGATAAAGGAAGAAAGCAAAGTAATTGTATTTGTATTGCTATATGAGTAACATACAAAGTGAATGTTTTATTTATATTTTAAAGATTTTATTTATTTGTCAGAGAGAGCACAAGCAGGGGGAGCAGCAGTCAGAGGGAGAAGCAGACTCCCCACTGAGCAAGGAACCTGATGTGGTACTTGATCCCAGGGCCCCAGGATCATGACCCTGTTTGAAGGCACATGCTTAACCAACTGAGCCACCCAGGCATTCTGGAAGTGAATGTTTTAAATAGTCATTCATTTTAGATGAAACAAATGTGATTTGGAAGTTTCTGCAGGTCTCCAAATGGTTTTCAGTGATATGATATGACTTGATAGACTATTTATGGGTCCTCTGTTTTTTATAATATTTGATATTATAGTGGCTCTTTCTTTAATTTGGTTTGTCCATTGATCTATATGAAAACTTCCATGAACTATTTATCATCCAGTGATATTTTCTCAGTCTCAAGAAATAAATAATTCAGTTTGGAATATCATAAATTCATTAGCATGTGCTCTGTGATACTCCAGATGTACTGTTATTTTTCTTAGTAAATTCCCAGTTAAATGTTTATCATTAAACTGTAAGGGATTAGTATAATTTTGCTTTCTCCCTACTCCAGTTTTCCTCTATTAGCAAATTCTTATCAAATTGAAATAATGGCAGTTTTTGGAAGAAAAGTAGCTCATTATGACAAATAATTGGCAATAGTGTAGGAAGAAAATTCTGATCAAATGTGGCCTTCTTATTTCTTAACGGTTTAATTTGGGCTTAATATTTTAAAAGGATAATTAAATCATAATCAAAATTAGCATTTAAATTATTCTAGTTTATATAACTCTATTTTATTATTAGAATAACTTCCCTCTAACAACTAAGGGAGAAAATGATTGAATAAAATAAAAATAAAAGAACTTTCTATTTACTGTATAGTAAGTTCTAATTGATTGTCTTTCCTCTGAAGTAGTAAGGCACCTGTAAAATATAGACACCCAGGCTAGCATCAGAAGACCTGGATCCAAATCCTGATTCTGCCTTCAACATGTGTGATCCAAGTAGGTGAGCCCGCCAAGATCAAATGAGAAAAGGAAATACACATGAAAGTGATTGGATAGCTGTAAACACACACCAGTAAAGAATATGTCTTAGTTACTGAATGTGACTCCAAATAGTTCAATTAACTTTGATAGTATTTCTTGTATAGTGTTAAATAGTGTTAGATAATTGAATCATTACTTAACCATCTGCAGGAGTGTTGTGGAATGGTTTCTTCCATTAAAGTGGAATGTGTTTCTTTAACTCAAAAAGACATGGATTTTGGTAACTATTTTGTAACTTAGATACTTGCTACTATTATAGTTAAGGAGTTTGTTTTCTAAAAAACAGCACTTTGATGTTCTAAAAATGTTACATATGTTACATTTTTTAGAGTCACATTAGTTGAGCTTTTTAATGAAGTAAGGAAGAGCTAAAGGGAGTCATTGAGAGTGGAAAAAGAAACATAAATTAGGAGAGGCTATTGTCTCCCTGTCTATATCATTTGTGACTGTAAGTCCCAGTGCTTATAAAACTGGAGTGTATAGCAAACCTCATGGAGAATTTTGACAACAGCTTAACATCACTGGACATAAAACCAGAGTTCAAAATATCCACCTTCTCTAAGGTCCTCTATCTCCTTCCCTATACCAAAACCCACAGTGGTTCAAATTGAATCTGTCTTCTTTCACTCTCACTCACAATGTACAAAATTGGTAGGCTTTCACTCTGAACCATACTAGAACTCACTCAATATGATCCATAAATAAACCCCTTCAACTTAGATACCAATTACTGGTTCAGTGAATTATGGCCTCCATAACAGGGTTGGTTACATTAAGAACACATGTTGTGCCAACTTTATTCGGAAGCTATCCTTTTAGAGCTGCTCTCCTAAGAGCATCCATGGAGTCATCCAATATAGGAATAGACCACTCTTTATAACAAACAGAAACATTTTATTGTAATAAACTTAGATGTGTATGTGTGATTGTATTTTCCAAGTTTTTTCTTAGAGCCCCATAGCAATATAATTACTGGATCAATCAATAGTCATTTGCTAAGTATCTGAAAGTCCTCATTGCTGTATAAGTATGTATAATTTAATATCAGTGAGAAAACAAGATATAAGAAGATATATTCAGGAAACCTTCCATGATATTGTTTCCTTCATAACTGAGTATTTTCACTTTTTCTCATAGACATTATCATACCATGGAAATTGACAGCTTCCTTGTCTTTATTCCTTCCTAGACTAGTATGAGCTTCATGTAGTCAAGAACTGTGTCTGTTGTATTCACAAATGTCAGGCACTTATACAGCAAATATGCAATAAATTGTTTTTGACTGACTGCTTGAATAAATATGAATAACTAGATGCCTAAGGATGCCAAACTAGAACAACTTTATATTCTTTAAATATAGAACTCGAGTCAGATTTAAATCGAGCAACATTCTATGCAATTTTCATTTCCTGATTCTTTATCTGACATTCAACTACCTTGATGCTTAGAGGTCAATGTATTTTTAAGTAGAACGCCTTACTAGTTTAAAATAAAAATGACATATAAGATCCTATAATAGGAATTCAATTTGTAGCAATGTTTATACTATTAACACCTAGAATATTTTATATAATTATTGAAATATTTATTTTGACATCTACATCTACATATGTACTATTTAGAAACATAGTTACCACTTATTGGGAGATAAGTAATGTTCTAAACAAATATTTACTTAGAAACGTGTGTGTTGTGTTTGTCAGAACTATAAAAAGAAAATCCTGTATTTTTGATTATTAGAATTATAGTATTAGGTTGGCAGTTCACAATGATATAAAACATTTGGCCATATCACCAGTAAATGTCTGGCCAACACTATTTAAAATTAAAATACTCTTGCTTCTAAATGTATGGTAGAAAATCAAGGCACAATTTATAGAAAGGGCATTGAGGCTAAAGATAAAAAGCATTGCTCTTTGCAACATCAGCAGCTGTATTTGCAGCCCATGTTTCTTTTGTCATTACCCCATTTTAAAATAATATCCTTTGTCACTCAGTTTCATTGATAAATTCTTCAGGTAGCCAATTTCACAGCTCTCTCTGAAGATGTTTTGGAACTCTGAGTCACTGAGGTTTAGTTTGAATATTACATATTTTCTGCAACATTGATACTTTTCAAATAGTGAACTGTCATACCTCAATTTTTCTCTTTCCTAAATCATGTCAAATAATGGCAATGATGCAGCATTAATTTTGTTCTAATTTGTATGCATAATGATCTATTGCTTAAATGTGAATGTAATATTTTTGATGTTATATTTACCAGTGTTGTGAGAGAAAAGGTTTTTGTTTGTTTTTTTGTGTGTGTTTACATAAATAAATAGGCTGTTATTGGATGGTATTCATCTTCCCATAATGGTATTCCAACAAAAAACTGAACAAAGCAAATCGTTCACTCGTCTTTGGGTATATACAATTTTTCATTTATGTCACAGGCCTTGCCAATTTAAATAGACAATTCTTATAATTAATGAGAATGTTCTTGTGCTTTGAAGGTGACTTAAATCACAATAATTTAACCCATGCATGATTTGATGTAATGTTATAATCTTTATTAAGTAATTCTGTAAAATTTTACATTCTTATCAATACCTTTTTTAAAACTCTTATAGATCAACACATAAAAGGGATATCCAAGAGAGTCAAAATAGTTAAAACAACAGCTATTTATATAGTTCATGATTCTGATTAAGTTAGCAATGTGGACTGGACTCAACTGGGTGATTTCCTGTGGGTCTCATCTAGACTCACAAGTCTTCATTTTGACAAGGAAGGTAGCTAACTGTTCACTGGAGTTGTCAGGGAGACTGGGCCCTATGTCTCTAGCAGGCTAGCTCGTGCTCCTTCACATAGTATTGGGGTTCCCAAGAGCAGCAAGAGAGAGCAAGTTATGATGCACAAGCAATTTTCAAGTCTCTGCTTATTTTATGTTTGCTACTGTTTCATTAGACAAAGTGAATTACAGAGCCAAGACAGAGTCACTATGGAAGGGTATTGCCAAAGGGCGTGGATAAGGAGAAGGGAAGAATTTGCAATCACTTTGGATGGATTTTGGGGAAACTGACTCCTATACTCCTATGTGGCTGTACTTTTAAAAGTATTAATTCATTTGTAATTACAACTGATATTAAAACAAGTTGTGGATAGAATAAACAGCAAATGTTTTTACTCTCTTATGTTGCCAAATCTGGCAATTTAACTCACTTCCGTGACCTTAAATACTTTATTTTTAAATACATAAACTTACTTATTCTAAACATTTTACTATAAGTTCATATGTTTTGGTTCATGAGTTGTGAAATCATTAGACATTTTTAGACATTTGGCTCAGATGATGCTATATAACATTGAATTATGTGGTTCTCAATCTTTCAAGTACAAAAAATATATAATATAATCTATTAGTCCTCAAAGAGTATATTGCAACTGTTACTAGAACCCCGAATTTTTCTTTTAGAATATTTTAAACGATTCATTACACTGACCTTAGTAAATAGGTGATGTTATATATATCTAAGTAACTATCTAAAATAGTCCTCTTGTGGGTCTACCTTTATTGAAATGATTAATCTATGTTCTAAATATTTTGGAGTCCACCTTCCTTGGAATTATTTCCAAAATTCTGAAGCCATGTACTTGGAAAACAAAAACAGAAAATGTTTCTATTTCATAGAGCCATAGACTACCCATTTGTTTTTCTTTTGCTTTTTTCCCCTCCCCTTCTCCTACTTTCCTGAGTGCATTCAATGCCGTCTTTCTGTCCCTGAAGCCATTGTCAAAGGATCCTCAAGAAATAGCCTGGTGGAAATGGACTCTGGAGCTAGACTGATGTCTGGCAAGCCTTAGGTGAGTATGCGATCTTTCTGCTCACTTCATCCATTTCATTACCTAGCCCCATGCTCCAGTGAGAGGTATCAGCAGTAAGTAACAAAACAACTCTGACTTAAGCAAAAGCAAAGTAAAACAAGAAGGAATTTATTAGAAGATGAAAGAAAGAACCTCAAAAATCTAAGCCCTTCTTAGAACCTCAGGGTTAGAACTGGGCTTCGGAATTTCTTTTCCCCCATCTTGGTCTCCTCTCTATTTCTCTTTGTCTGTTAACTTACTCTCTCCAATGCAGCCAGATTTCTCCACTCAGGCAGGAAGAATGATCAGCAGGACTCGTGTTTGTATCATATCAGCTTGGCGATCACAGAGGAAGGAAGGATTTGGACTGAGGTTTCTTCCATCCATTACCTTTGATTACTCTGGCTCCAGAGCTGGAGAAGCTTATTATCATCATTAAGTACAAATTATTGAATTTTACTGCATGCCAGCCACTGTTCTGTGAACTCTCCATGATTAACTAATTTAATTCTTGCAGGAACTATTGGAGACAATCATATGAAGTAGGTATAATTCTGTATTATGTGCATTTTACAGATGAAAGAAGTGAAGAACAAAAAGATTAAATAACTTCCAAACTCACACAGCTAGTAAGTGGCAGAGCCATGGTTCAATATGAGGAAGGCTGCTTCAGGGGAGATGCTCAAGTCAGTCTGCCATGGTCTGTATGTTTGGGGCAGGTAGTGGTTGGATGTTTCCCAGATTTCTACTAGACCACTCCTGCAGTTCTATATAACCAACAATGGTTCCTCTTTGAAAAGACTGAATGTGAAATACATTTATAGGTTTCTTCCTCTGAAACATGCAATTTAGGACTCAGAAAATAATTAACCCCAAGTTTATCTGGACAGCTGGGGAAAAAAAGGACTAAATGTAATTTTGACTAGAGAGTAAATGATCATGTAAAGCAAAACCTGTCAGAAACTCTTACACTGGATTCATTTCACCTTCATAACCAAAATTAGCCCTATTTGAGCTTTATGTTATTTCATGTTCCTTGCGTGGGCATTATCAGTTTTATAAAGGGTATTGATTTTACTCTGATTCTACGAAGAAACAGCGCAAGTACTTGGTACTACTGGGTATAAATAAAACATTCATAAGTAATGAAATGACTTACAGTAATTTATAAATTAAAGTTCCACATTGTAGGGTAAATTCTTTGAATTATAGAGCAACAGGACTTTGTACCTTTTGAAATATGGTATTGTGGACAAAGCTAAATTTCCATAAACAAGGAAGTTAATTCTCTTGTCAACTCCTTTTTCTTTTCTTTTCTTTTCTTTTTTTTTAAGATTTTATTTATTTATTTGACAGATGGAAATCACAAGAAGGCAGAGAGGCACGGGGCGGTGGTGGGGGAAGCAAGCTCCCTGCCGAGCAGAGAGCCCAATGCAGGACTTGATCCCAGGACCCTGGGATCATGACCTGAGCTGAAGGCAGAGGCTTTAACCCACTGAGCCACCCAGGCGCCCTTTACCTTTGTTTTTTTGGTTTTGGTTTTGTTTTTGATTTTTGGTCAGCTGATATGTAGCTTCCCTATTTTATTTGAGCCACAGAGAACCTCCCAAGCTCCTCATTATATAAACTCTTGTTATCAATGAAGAGTCTAGAAAGATGTCTTGTGGGTTAACAACACTGTCTCACTCACTTTTGGGGCCGTTGCACCAAGTCCAGGAGCAATGCTTTTTTTTTCCCCCCTTAAATCACTGTTCTTAGTTAAAGAGAAAATAAAATCCCTTTATAAACTAGTCACTGCTCTTAAGACACCATAAACAGTGATAAAGAAGCAAACTCTGATCATCCTGAGGTGAATTTTTGGCTAAAGATGTTACTTGTCTATAACCTCAAGGGACATTATTATTCAACTTTGTATAGAGATGGTGTTGGGAAGGCCAGATGGGTTCACCTTAAGAAGAGAACAATTTTTTGTGAACTAAAACAGTCACATAGACATGCCTGTGCAAATCAAAATTAATACAGGATACCAAAGGATGTATTAGTAAGCATGTGTCTAGAGGTTCTAATAGTACAGAAATTTCTCCTATTTTCCCCCAAATTTATTGATCATGTGTTATATGCTTTGAGCCATGTCAAATATTGGCCCTCCCTCAGGAAGAGGGGGAAAACTAATTTTTTTTTTTTTTTATTTACATCTCTGGGCTAGAAATTGTCATTCATTCATTTCAATACATTTATTTTCAGAGCAGGGAACTGAGCAGTGAACTAGGGAAACAAAGTCCCTGCTATCAAGGAAATTAGGTCTAATAGAAAAGGCAGAACACAATCAGTGAATCAGATAATTTGAGATAATACTAAGTGGTACGAAGAACATTTTAAAAGTGTGATATGACAGAGAGGGTTAGAGAAGGGGACACTTGAAACAGATAAGGGCATTTTGGAGAAGAAAATATTTGTGTTGAATCCTGAATGTGAAGAAGGGAATAGCTAGAGGAAGAGTATTCCAGTAACAGCAAGGCAAAGACTCTGAGATTTATATGCACATTATCTCCTTCAATCCTCACTAGGTTTCTGTGAGCAGTGTAGTATTAGCCCAATTTTATAGACAGCAAGAAACACAGAATTAACTCATGTAAGATCCCTCACTCAGTAAGCATGATGCCATGATATGAGCTCAGGATTATCTTGCTCTTTCTGCTAGCCATGCTGCTTCACTGGGATTCAGCACTGACTACACACATGTGACAGAAGGAATTCCAAAGTGGGGGGGGGGGGGGGTTTCCTGTTCTAAACATAGGGCTAAAAATGTCCTAGGTGTTCCTGACTTTTCCTTTCTACTAAGAAATATACAAGGACTTACCTTGTCCATTTATTGATTCATGCATTCAATAGATATTTTTGAGTGTCTACAGTATGACTATAGCATGTATTAAGAGAGTCTGGAATACATTTGTGATGAATAGTGTGAAGTATTTCCTTCAAGAATTTGAAAGTGGTTTTTTTTCCCCCCTCATATATCATTTGGGAATTTTAGCAGTATAATTTGTTCTGCCAAAAGTTACGTGGAAGAAAATAAATCATTAGAATCTGAAAGTCTTCTCATTAGTTGGCCGGAATTTGTTTCTGGCATTTAATATCTAACTTAGTATTTATAAACAAATGAAGCCAACCACTTTTGGTATGGTTGGGATCTTTTCATTGGTTTGTATAACAAAATAGCATTTTATAAAGTTGTGATTTATATATGATTTATAAGACATCTAATTATTTCATTACTGAGACTGTCTCTGAATTCTGAGAAATGCCAAAGGATTCAAAATCTTCAATTCAGCCTGTCTAGGTCTACCATTGTCAATTAATTCTTTTTCTGCTGTGATTTCTGGCTTTTTCTGGCTAATGGCTAGGTGGGACAATGGTTCAGCAAAAACAACAAAAGCATGTATTCCTATCCATTTCCCTTAAATATAAAGATGCTCTTGTAAAAGGAAATTTATTTAAGCCAATGCCTGTACTTAGTGTTTAATCATAACTGTTCTTATATCTAAAGTTTAAACAGTAATCTGTGTGTACTAAGTACTTAATATTGCTCAATGGAAAGAAATTCTCCCACATATTACTGTTTAATTTTTTAATGGTCTTTACTATCATTATATTTTATTTTAATTTATTATTATATGGTTTCACTAAGAAGTAAAGGAGCTAGATCATGAAGGCCTTATGGTATTATTGTGTGGACTTGGTTTTTTACTCAAAGGGGATGAAAATCTATTAGAGAATTTTGAGCATGAATGCTCTCATCTGACCTATGTTTTTAATAGAACAAGTCTGGCTACTATTTTGAGTATAGGCAGAAGGGTGGATGAGTAGATGCAAGATTGTGAGATAGCAGGCGTAGCTATAACCTCTGGGTGAGATTATCTGATTATATGTGTTGGGGTGAAAGAATGTGCCAGGCATCAAACTGGAATGAACTTGTTTTATTTCATTGCTGTATCCCCAGGGTCTGGGATCATTGCTGGCATATATAGCAGGAGCTATGATTCTTGTTAACTGAATGGATAGATGGATAGATGGAAAAACAGACACTCACTTTTACAATTTCTATCCTCTCCCCATCTGTTTATTACTTAGCTTTAAGTTCTAAGCTACTTTTCTTATCCTCTCATTTTAAAAATTTAAGTAAAAGAGAAAATAGCAAAGTGACCAACTTTCTTCTTAAATGTACCTGAATTCAACAAAAACTTCAGAAGTGCTTTTATGTGATGAATTATTTGGGATATTAAGGGTATCAAATGCCAACAGAATGTTCCAAGACAGTGAGATGAGATTATTGCTTAGGGTCAGGGCTATGCCACAGCACAAAAATTTACTTTAAAATTAAAATTGCTACATAGGATTTAATTTCCTCCTCAGAAGGGGAATAACCACTTCAATGAGTTAGACTTCGCTTTTTCTGCTTACTGTAAATGGGATCATGTGACCTGAACACTACAGAGTGCCTAAATGGCTGACTATCTTAGAAAAGTTTGGCGGAACAAGGAGCACCCAAGTGTATTTAGTTTGCAACATTTTCTGTGGAGAAGTGGAGAAATAAGACACACACACTTACACATACACTCATTTGGATACAAAGAAATACTGAATAGATACAGAAGAAACTAATGTCTGGTTGTCTGTAGGTGGCAAGAGATAAACTGGATAGACAGGAATAAACTTTTTAATTGATCTTTCAATAACATTTTGATAATTTATCATCAAAATTATTGCCTCCTCAGCAAGCAAATTAAAATCATCTTTTATTTTTATTTATGTTTGTTTAATTCTAGGATAATGAACATACAGTTTTGTGTTAGTTTTGAGTGTCCTATATAGTTCAACAATTTCTATACGTTATTCAGTGTTCATCGTAATAAGTGCACTCCTGATCCTCATCCGCATCCCTTCATCCAGCTCCCCTCTGGTAACCATCAGTTTGTTCTCCATAGTTAAGAGTCTAGTTTTTTGTTTGCCTTTTTTCGTTTGTTTTGTTTCTTACATCCCTCTTTAGTGTGAAATCATATGGTATTTTTCTTTCTCTGACTCATTTATTTCACTTTGCATTATACCCTGTAAGCTCATCCATGCTCTTGCAGATGGCAAGATTTCATCCTTTTTTACAGCTGAGTATTATCCCATTCATCTTCATCTTTGTTTCCATTCATCTATGGACAGACACTTGGGTTGCTTCCATATTTTGGCTATTGTAAATAATGCTGCAATAAACATAAAGATGCATATATCTTTTCAAATTAGTGTTTGTGTATTCTTTGGCTGTATAACCAGTAGTGGAATTACTGGATCTTGTGGTAATTCTATTTTTGATTTTTGAGGACCTTCCACACTGTTTTTTGTAGTGGCTGTACCAGTTTGCATTCCCACCAACAGTGCATGATGGTTCTTTTTTTCTACATCCTGGCCAACACTTGTTTTTTGTGTCTTTAATTTAAGCTGTTCTGACAGGTGTGAGGTGATATTGTGGTTTTGATTTGCATTTCTCTGATGATTAGTGATGTTGAGCATCTTTTTTCATGTCTGTTGTCCCTCTATATGCCTGCATTGGACAAATGTCTGTTTATGTCTTCTGCCCACTTTTAGTTGGATTTTTTTTTTTTTTTTTTTTTTTTTTTTTTTTTTTTTTGGTGTTAAGCTGTATAAGTTCTGAACATATTTTGGATGTTAGCCCCTTTTTGGATATTATCATTTGCAAATACCTTTTCGCATTCAGTAGGCTGTCTTTTTGTTTTGTTGATCGTTTCCTTCCCTGTGCAGAAGCTTTTTATTTTTATATAATCTCAATAGTTATTTTTACTTTGTCTCCCTTGCCTCATGAGCTATGCCTTTAAAACTGTTGTGATAGCTGCTATAAAAAAATTACTGCCTATGCCATCTTCTAGGATTTTTATAGTCCTTAATCCATCTTGAGTTTATTTTTGTGTATGGTATATGAACGTGGCCCAGTTTCATTCTTTTGCCTCTACCTGTCCAGTTTTCCCAACACCATTTATTGAAGACACTATCTTTTTATGATTACATATTCTTTCTTCATCAAAGATTAATTGACTAAATAGTCATGGGTTATTTCTGAGCTTTCTATTCTGTTCTATTGATCTATGTGTCTATTTTTGTGCCAGCACCATACTGTTTTCATTACTACAGCTTTGTAGTATATCTTGAAATTTGGGATTATGATACCTCCAGTTTTCTTCTTCCTTTTCAAAACTGCTTTGTCTAATTCAGTGTCTTTTATGATTCCATCCAAATGTTAGATTGTTTGTTCTAGTTCTGTGAAAAATGCTATTGGTATTTTGATAGGGATTGCATTAAATCTGTAGATTGCTTTGGGTACTATTGACATTTTAACAATATTTGTTTTTCCAGTTTGTGCATGGAATTTCTTTCATTGGTGTTTTACAGTTTTCAGAGTACAGGTCTTTCACCTCCTCAGTTAAGTTTATTCCAGGTACTTTTTATTTTTTGTGCAATTGCAAATGGGATTGTTTTCTTAATTTTTCTTTCTGCTGCTTCATTATTGATGCATAGAAATGGGACAGGTTTCTATATGTGTGATTTTGTATCCTGTGACTTTACTGAATTCATTTATCTGTTCTAGTAGGGTTTTTTTGGTGGAGTCTTTAAGGTTTCCTACATACAATATCGTGTCATCTGCAAATAGTGAAAGTTTTACTACTTCTTGCCAATTTGGATACCTTTTATTTCTTTTTCTTGTCTGATTGCTGTGACTAGAACTTCCATTACTATGTTGAATAAAAGGATGAGGGTGAGCATCTTTGTCTTATTCCTGATCTAGGGCAAAAGCTCTCAGTTTTTCACTACTAAGTATGATATTAGCTGTGGGTTTTTTAATATACAGCCTTTTCTTCTGTTGAGGTATGTGCCCTCTAAACTAGTTTGTTGAGAGTTTTTATCATTTTTATCATTAACGAATGTTGTACTATGTCAAATGTTTTTTCAGCATCTATTAAAATAATCATAGAGCATTTATCTTTCATCAGGGTGATATATTATGTTAATTGATTTGCCAATATTGAACCATCCCTGCATCCAGTTTATTTCTGCTTTAATCCTTATTTCCTTCCTTCTACGGGTTTGGGGTCTAGTTTCTTTGTTCTTTTCTTCTAGCTCCTTTAGGTGTAGGTTAGGTTGTTTATTTGAGATTTTTCTTCTTCTTGAGGTAGGCCATAATGGTAATTAGGGTACCATAATGGTTCTTCCCTCTTAGGACCACTTCTGCTGCATCCCATAGATTTCGGCCCATTGTATTTTCATTTTCATTTGTCCCCATTTTATTTTTTTTTAATTTCCTTTTGTTTCTTGGTTTTCTCATTCATTGTTTGGTAGCATGTTATTTAACCTTCATGTATTTGTGTTCTGTCCAGATTTTTTCTCTTGATTTCTGATTTCATAGCATTGTAGTCAGAAAAGATTCATGGTAAGACTAATCTTTTTGCATTTGTTGAGACTTGCTTTGTGGCTGAACATGTGATCTATTCTGGAGAATGTTCCATGTGCACTTGAAAAGAATGTTTACTTTGCTGTTTTAGGATGGAATGTTCTAAATATATCTGTTACATACATCTGGCCCAATCTGTCCTTCAAAGGCACCATTTCCTTGTTGATTTGCTTTTTATATGATCTGTCCATTGATGCAAGTGGGGTGTAAAGTCTCCTACTATTATTGTATTACTATTGATTCTTTCCTTTAGGTTTATTATTAGCTGTTTTATGTATTTGGGTGTTCTTATTTTGGATGCATAAATATTTATAATTGTTATATCTTACTGTTGGATTGTTCCCTTTATCATTATGTACTGTCTTTCTTTGTCTCTTATTACAGTCTAAGTACTGATACTCCAACTTTCTTTTCACTTCCGTTTGTGTAATATATCCTTTCACTTTCAATCTGCATGTGTCTTTAAGTCTAAAATGAGTCCCTTATAGACAGCATAGAGATGGGTCTTGTTCATCCATTCTATCACACTACATCTTTCGATTAGAGCATTTAGCCCATTTACATTCAAATTAATTATTGATAGGTATGTACTTACTGCCATTTTGTTTTATGGTTGCTTTTGTAGTTCTTCTTTGTTCCTTTCTCTGTTCTTTCATGATTTCCTTCTTTTCTTTAGTGATATACTTAGATTACCTTTAAATTTTTTTTTTGCATATCTATTACCAGTTTTTTTATTTGTGATTATCATTAAGCTTATATATAACATCTTGTGCATGTAACAGTCTATATTGCACTGTTGATGGCAACTTAAGTTTGAATTCATTCTAAAAAGACTTATACTGCTCCTCACCTGTGTTTTAAGTATAAAGTGTTTTACTTTACATCCTTTTCTGGGTTATTTACACTTACGTGGGTGTTATATAACTGTATCCACGCAGCAAAGTGAGTGTAGGGTCCTCCTAGTCCAACATCTTCCCTCAGAAGTCCTTAAAAAACATCCTTTAATAAGCCATGGGGAAGAAAAGAAGAGCTTAGGGAAACAAAGTAAAACAGGAAATTGCCTCAAAAGTGTTTATTTTGTCACTTTCCTTACCTTCCCAAACTGTGTCATGAGCTCAGCATTCTCACATAATGAAGGCTGTGTGTGTGAACGCTGGTAAATGACAACAGATTGGGTCATGCTCATCATTTTTCCTTCTAGAATGTAGTCCTAATCCATGGCGCTGCTAATGCAAAGGCATCTAATGCTACTAATATCAGAGCCAGTTGAAGATACCCAATCTGCGAAGATGCCTGGAAGCTCTTTAGTCTTTCAGAAGCTAAAGGAAGTAAAACTCTGCTAAGAAGATTGTCTGCTTTCGAGAAAGGGTTACAAGAATCAAGGTTTGTTACATGCCTGTCCTCACCCTATGTGCAATGCTGAGGAAGGCTTCTGGGCATCCAGCCATGGCTGGCACCATCCCTCTAGCAGCGTTGAGTGCAAATCTCCTCGTGCCTGCAAGGTTCAGCCTAGAGCAGGGTGTGCACGTGCTCCAGCTGCACACAGACTCTCCACGCTTGTCAGGAACAGCTGTGAAATCTGCCCTGGGTCTCCTCTTCAGGTAAGAAATTTCATCAATCAGAATATCACCTGGCCGTTGTATAGAGTTTTGTATTTATAAAAATGTTTTTACCTATGTTATTTCATTCTATGGATTCATAGAAGCTGAAAGAGGAAGAAATCTCAGATGTTGTGACCTCCATGGAGCAAAAGAAGAAATTGAATCCAAGAAAAGTGATCACTTTGCCTAAAATCAAATAGCTATTTAGCCGTGGACCTGAAACCAATATCCAGTTGTGCTGACTCTCAACCCTGTGACTTTTCCATTACTATCACGTGGCAATCTCACTTGTTTTCCTGGATCACCTCCAACTTTTTCTTCTTCTTGACCTATTGTACTTTTCATCCTTTTATGCATGAAAGGTGACCTACTTATATCAAAATTTAATAATATCTTATTTTTGTTGGTTCTTTCAAAAATCATCTGAAAACTTTTTTTTTTTTTTTTTTTTTTTTTTTTTTTTTTTTTGCCAGCAAGCTGATACACTTTCATCTTTAGGTTTCCTATTTCACATACTGAAAAATTAAGCATAAGTATAAATGGTAATTAGAGCGGTCTTCCTTGTAATGCAATGATTTATATGTGAATTGTTTCCTATCAGTTTTACAACAAGCTGGAATCTTCTAAGCAAATACTCCCTTATGTATATTCTCTCCCAGTGGAGAGGCACTAATGAAGTCTCTGTCAAAAATCTGGGAAGAAATTGTTTCTTAAACTTAACGGCTGATGCCAGACACTAACTAATAAGGTTTTCTATTCTGTGATGGAAAAGGAAAAGAAATAAAATAAAATAAAATAAAATAAAATAAAATAAAATAAAATAAAATAAAATCAAATCATTTCTATCTAAATATAATTTTGGCAGAAGGGAAAGAATTATACCTGAGTCAAGTTTCAATCCAGTGATGTTTGCATAAACTGAGATACTATATCTTCAGAATTCAGTCCTTGGCTGATGCTTAACACTCAGAGACATGCTAATAGTTAAAACAGCATTATACAGAGTTGTAATGATATCCCTTTGCAAAATTGTGCATTCTCAAATGACACTGATTCTATACTTAACTGCTTTCCCCACTCAACATGTTTGGCTCCACAACTACCAAAAGGCTACTTTGGTACTAAAGCACAAAGTCATGTGCTCTGGCTACTGGCTAGGAGATTGCTGAAGATTCTTACTTAGGAACCTTCAGAGGCATCCTCTTGATTAATCAAAGACATACTATTCTCTTAGTCTCTCTTCTTGACCATAATACTACTACATGCTACCAATATCATCGCAATTCTCTGCAGGATTTCCTTTTCCTAATTCACTTATAAATTTACCCACAATACCTATTTTATTTCTTCCTAAAAATGGGGAGAAATTTACTGTTCCAACCACCAGCTATTTTAGGAATATTCAGTGAAACATTTTTTTCTAGTTAAAAATTTGTGTAACTTAACTGACAAAGGCAATGCTTTTTTAAAAAGTAAAAATAAAATTGTAAGTAAATCTAAAAAGATCTCATTTGTCCTTAATAATGCTGACTACAAAATAATGATGATCAATAAATTATTTTATTAAGATTTAAATAATTATAGGTACTAGCTCATAATTATGTTACTTGGCTCAAGGAAACATCTTTCTAAACAAGATACAAAATATTTCAAAGGTTCTTCTCATCTGCAAGACTCCTCTTTTTGGTGACAGAAAGCTAAAAATTTCCTACAAATTCAAGATACAAGGAGATTTTAAGGGTCTAGTCCCTCTAAATTTTAACATAGATATTTGGACTGGCAAAGTGTGTTAAATCCAAGAAAATGCTTTCATGCTAAAGGTTAAATTATAGAGAGAAAAATTCAGCCTCCAAACTTTTTCACTGCTTAACAAGATTGAAAAGAACTCGGTGCTGCTACTGAACTAGCCACACAGGCAAACTTTTCAAAAAGAGTTATTATGTATAGACCATACACCTTTCATAAAATTTAATGCAAAATGGCTCAGATGCATACATTTAAAATTCTAAATTTTTTAGAAGAAAAAAACCTAGGTGCAAATCTGCTCGACCTTGGGTTTGTCAATGAGTTTTTAGATATAATATCAAAAACAAAAAAAGAAAAAAAAAGGTAAGTTGAACTTTACTAAAATAACTTCTGCTAAAGACACAATTAAAAGGATGGAAATAAAAAGCATTGACTGGAAGAGAATATCTGCAAATTACATAAAGGACTTGTATCTAAAACATACAGATAACTCTTAAAGGTCAACAAGAAAACAAAAACCCAATTTAAAAATGGGCAAATAGGAACAGACATGTCATCAAACATGACATATAGATGGCAAATAGCCGTATAAGTAGATATTCAACACCATCTTTCAGTAGGCAAGTACAAATTAAAACAACAATGAGATCTCTTTACATACTAATTAAAATATCTGGAATACCAAAATCTGACAGTACTGATTGATGACAAGGGTGTGTAGCAACACAAAAACCTCATTCATTGCTGGTAAGAATACAAAACAGTAGAACCACTTTGGAAGACTGGCAATTCCTTAACAAAGTTAAACATAACCTTGCCATACAATTTAGCAATTGCACTACTATTTACCCAATTAGTTTTAAAACTTATGACCTTGCAAAACCTGCACATAAATATTTATAACAGATTTATTTATAATCGCCCCAAACAGGAAACAACTAAGATGCTCTTCCATAGCTGAATGGAAAAACAAAATGGAAATATATCTACATAAAGTAATATTACTCAGCAATGAAAAAGGAATGCTCTATCAAGCCACGAAAAGACATGAATGCAACATAAATACTTATTGGCAAGTGAAAAAAGTCAGTCTTAAAAGTCTCCATGTTGTATGATTCCAGTTAGGTGACAATCTGGAAGTGGCAAAATTATAGACATGAAAAATAGATCACTGGTTGCCATGCATTCAGAAGGAGGAACCTTAAATAAATGAAGCACAAGTGTTTTATAGGGTGGTTAAATTCTCTCAGGTATGACATTATTGGTGGAAAGGGACCCTATGCATTTGTCAAAGCTCACAGACTTTTACAGCACAAAAAGTGAACCTTGATGTATGCAAATTTTAAAAAGTCCTTTAGGAGGTCAGGAATCTCAGGGTGGAATACAGAATGTAACAGAAGACTCTAACTATGAAACAACCTCCCTGAAGGGAGTGGAGGGAAAACGTTCTGAATTTGGAAATAACTATTGTCTGTAAGACTCAGCAAAATATTAGCATTGCATTCTACTTGATAAAGCTTCCCACAGGGAAGTATGCATTAGCAATTCTGAAACCGTTATGCCAGGATACTGGAATTGAGATAGTAAGTAAATGGTGGGTGATGGGAACAAGTTTTCTTACTGTTTTTGTGGAGGGCTTAAATAAGCAAACAGTGGAGGCTAGGATGAGCCATGTCCTAATGAATTATAGGGATCATACTGGAGATATCAGTATGAACTCATGTTTAATTTAATATAAGCACAGATGGCTACGTATAGAGTATAATCTATAGTATACACACAAACACTTCCTTGCTCTGTCAGCTGAGAAAACCTAGAAGCAATAAGACTCTAGGAGCAATAAGCAGTACTTGGTTTCTAATACCATCTACCAATGAAAGGAACCAAGAGTTACAGGAGCCAGCTGGAAGAGCTCTCAATGGCTAAAACTGAAACAATTGAATCACAAAATAAAGTAATATTATATTATAATCCCAAATGTAAATAAATGTCCATGAGTCTGTCCTGATAAAAATGACTGAATATATATAAGTGGAGGGAAATAAATCTCCTGTCTAGAGAATTCTAAATAATTTATGTAGATACTTGACCCTCAAAGAAGTAGACTATAACTTCACACTCCTTGTCTTTTAAAACCCCCATTCCTTAAGTATGGGATGACACTAGTGGATCCTTTCTAAAGAATATAGTCCAGAAAGGGGAAAAAAGAGCATATTTACAGTAGAGAAACCTGACAAATACTAGCTCAAGCCCATGATCAATGGGAATATCAATATTGATGAGTCATGTTGATAGTATGTACCTCAGCTATGCTGTGATAAAAATGACACTTACCCTCTTTGGACTTCCTCCGCAAAATCCATAACCTTATTCTGATCATGAGAAAAATATCAGACATGTACCAATTTAGAGGCATTCTACAAAATATCTCACCAATGCTCCTCTAAATTGTTAAGATCATCAAAAACAAGAAATATCTGCCAAAGAGTTACAGCCAAGAAACATGCAAACTAAATGTAATGTGGTAGCCTGGATGGGATCCTGGACCAAAAAAAAGGGTATTAGCTGAAAAAAAAAAAAAAATCTGAATGAGGGGTGGACTTTACTTAAGAATAAACATATCAATGTTGATTCATTAATTGTGACAAAATTACCATACTAACATATAGTAATAGGGAAAATGGGTATGGAGTATTGGGAATTTTCCATCTTATTTTCTCAATTCTTCTATTAACCTTAAACTGTTTAAAATTTTTTTTTGTTTGTTTTCAACTTTTTTTGTGTGTGTGTGTGCTCTTAAATTATATTATATAAACATATATTTTTATCCCCAGGGGTACAGGTCTGTGAATCACCAGGTTTACACACTTCACAGCTCTCACCAAAGCACATACCCTCCGCAATGTCCATAATCCCACCCCCTTCTCCCAAACCCCCTCCCCCCAGCTTACTTAAGTATGTTACAAATTTATCAAATTAACACTTACTAAGTGGTGCACAGGATGCCAGATGGTAAGACATGGTTCAACAACAGACCTCAAAAGGAAACAAAATGGAAAAGTTTGTTATTCACAAAGCCTGGAAGAACTACTGGCATGTTTCCAGGGGCCACAAAGGAAGGTCTAGGCAGAGTGCCAACAGGAAGTCAGGACCTGGGGCATGCCGTTAATAGGATCTATGGTGGAGTGCTTTGGAGTGCCAGGCTAAAGCCAGATTGGTTAATTCAAACTAAAAAAGAGTGGAGTTTTGGTAAACCAAAAGGGGAAGATACTGGGAGGCAGGAGAGAATGTTGATCACAAGTTCTGTTGGGGAAGTTATATTTATATTTGCTTACGACTCTGTGCATTGCTCCAGAGCATTGGGCTAAATTATTCCATAATATTTAGTCTTAGCATCCATTTCCTATGGCCAAGTGACCTGGATGGGTCTTGAATTGACACCACCCCTCCCTTGAGCTCATACCCTAGATAGCAACCTATAGAGTCACAAGTGTTAAGATGCTGGTATGACAGCCCCAACCATCCTCACCCTCATGGGAAACATTCTTCCTTACCTCCCAGGCCTTCCCTTTGTGTGCCCCTTAGATAAGACCCCCTCATGGCTTACCAAATTCCTGCTCTTTTTGGTTTCAATTTATCAATTCTGCCTTAATCTGGGAACTTCAAAGCACTCCACCCCCTCGTGCTAATAAAGGCAGTGCACCTGATCCTGGCCCTCTCTTTCTGTTTGCACTCTGCCTTGACCTCCCCCCTGTGGCCACTGGAGGTGTACTGGGTACTTCCTCCAGAACCTGTGAGTAATGATCTGTATTTCAGGTACTTTCTCCAGGACGTGGGAGTAGTAATCTGTATTGCAGATACATACTCCCAGACTTGTGAGTAATAATCTGTATTTCAATTCCTCTTTTGGTCTGTTGTTGAACTGTAATGCTTGGGGGTTCTATTTAATAGATGTTAGTTTAACAAAGTCATAATAGCTGCTCCTAGGGCACACAGTTGCATGAAGGAGCTAGTGCCAGTTTAAAGTCACTGAAAGCTGCCTGGCCAAGTACAATGGATGCTAAGGCAGCAACAGCATGGGGTAGCGTGGCTAAACTCTTGGCACATGTACCCAAAACAACCCCACATGGCCATTAATAAGATTAAAATTGATGTGTTTGACTATCAAAAGTAATTTAGTGAAAAAATTAGTGAACGATATATACCATACTAAACAGTTCAAAAAGGGGCAATTACAAATTTCAGCTTTGAAAAATAATTACATATAAACAGGAAATATATATATATATATTTTAAATTTTTATTTATTTGACAGACAGAGATCACAAATAGGTAGAGAGGCAGGCAGAGAGAGTGAGAGAGAGGAGGAAGCAGGCTCCCTGCCGAGCAGAGAGCCCGATGTGGGACTCGATTCCAGGACCCTGAGATCATGACCTGAGCTGAAGGCAGAGGCTTAACCCACTGAGCCACCCAGGTGCCCCATAAACAGGAAATATTGATATTAACAGAAGTTCTGACATAAAAGTATTGAAAGGAGAGAGACATAAGGAATGTGTGTGTTGTGTGAGGCAAAACTCTACAGATCATGTATCTGGGCTGAAAAATCAAGGAAATGAAGTTACATTCATTAGAGCAAGAGATATGACCCCCAGAAGAAAGAGCTGGTGTGGTTAAGAGCACTTGCTTCTGAGCATCAAGGCTCAGTGCTGAGGCTGTTGCCGCGTGTAAGAAGAGTAAGACTTGCAGGAACCTTTGAATTTTAAGACTACATTTTTCTAAGAAATATATTAAGAATATATAACAAAAAGTAGTGAGTTTAATAGAAAATGTTTGATCAAATTTGAAGAACCTCAAATTCTACATCGAACAAGTTAAAAACTTTGAACATAGCACCATTGTAGGTCTTCATTTTCTCACTTTGAGACTCATGAGGGATTTTCCACTCTTAGATTCTGAAGTAGTAGAAGAATATATACCAATTATTTTATCTTTTATTTTTATTTTATTTTTAAAAGACTTTATTTATTTGAGAGAGCGAGCATGAGCACAGGGCCGGGGGTGGGGGGAAGGGGCAGAGGGAGAGGGACAAGCAGATTCCCCCAATGAGACTTGATCCCAGGACCCTGAGATCATGACCTGAGCCGAAGTCAGACATTTAACTGACTGAGCCACCCAGGTACTCCTACCAATTTTTTTTTTTTAAGATTTTATTTACTTATTTATTTATTTGACAGAGAGAGATCACAAGTAGGCAGGGAGGCAGGCAGAGAGAGAGAGAGGGGGGAAAGCAGGCTCCCTGCCAAGCAGAGAGCCTGATGTGGGGCTCAATTCCAGGACCCTGAGATCATGACCTGAGCTGAAGGCAGAGGTTTAACCCACTGAGCCACACAGGCACCTCCTCTTACCAATTATTTTAAAGGAATAATGTGTTTTTAAGATTTTTGAAAAACACAGACATTTACTAGAATGCTTGAAGATTAAATGGAAAAAAAATAGGATGTTGAAAATGTAGCATTCAACATGTGTGAAACTTTGCAATGTAATTCAAACAACAAATAACTGTTTGGATACCAGGCTAATAAATACTTCAGTTTGTTATAATAATGAACAATATATAGTGTGGTTTTACTAAGAAAAAGTACTGTCAAATACATTTTGACAAATGTATTCAATCAATTGGAAAGTAAATGGCTAAAGGAGGACATGAGATATAAAGCATTAATATATTGAAAAATGTTATTTTTAAAAATTAGAATTGAATTTGTCTTGAAAATACAGTTACCATCAAGTGACTTGAAGTCAGCTGGAAAATTCTTATATCCAAAAATGATAAATGTATCCAACTTTGAAAGGTGGCTTCTTGAAAAAGTGTTTACCAACCTCTCTCTTGAAACTGTACTTTCTTCCAGTCCCAATTCAGACATCCAGGCTGTATCTAACTCGTCTTGGTCACTGCCTTCCTCCTAATTTTGGAATGTGATCTCTCCTTCTTTTAAGAGTCCCTTGATGAGGGGTGCCTGGGTGGTTCAGATGGTTAAGCCTCTGCCTTCAGTTCAGGTCATGATCCCAGGGTCCTGGGATGGAGCCCCATGCCAGGTTCCCTGCTCAATGCAGAGCCTGTTTCTACCATTGCCTTGGTTTGTACTCTCTGGCTCTTTCTCTCTGTCAAATTAAAAAAAAAAAAAAAAAAAAAAAAAAAAAGAGCCCTTTAACAATTATTGAATGCTTTCTCATTGGGTTTGCATTATCTCTACAATGGTTTTTGTGTTTTTTTTTTTTTTCTTCTTATCCTACCCTTTTTTCTTCTAACCATCAGTGAGATAATAGAAGGTTTGTGTCACTTCTCTTTCCACTACTTAATTCACTTAGTTACAGAGTTTGCACCCAATGGGTGATCAATAAACACTCCAGAATTTTGTGGAATCAGAAACTGTAAAAATGGTTGCTCTGAGCTTTTAAATTAATTTCCTGCAGTAACTTATATCTGCTATTTTATGTTTATCAATCATGAGATTATCTTGGATCAAGTGATCAAATTTTACTAGGCAATTTGCCTTATATGAAAGGTGTTCAGCTCTGCATTCTTCCAGAAAATGAAACTGCAGAGAAATTTATAGTGACTCATCATGCTATAAAAAATGATAACAACTAAACAATGATATATATAATGTTATTAACCACAATCATATCAAAACATTTGCAGTAAAGGTAGCTTTAAAATGCCAAAGCTGAAGCTGCCTCTTTTTTTCTACATTACTCTGAATTTGAGGCCACTGTTAGCTAATTACATTATTCTGCTGTTGTTTTGTCTTACAGTGTTGAATCGATGATGTCTTTGATCATATTGACTTAGTATTTTCGACAAATTTTCTGTATCTGTGAAATCTGTGCTATTTCAACTGAACCAAAATGTAACTGGATTAACTAGAAGAGGACGAAGGAAAAGGATAAGCTGATGTTTTCATGTAGCTTGTTCTTTTGAGATTAAAATGAAAGACTAAAGTGAATGGGCAGGTTGGGGTGGACTGATTAGAGAAAGAAATCAAAGAAAAAGATGTTCTTGCCTGCCCACATACTTTGAATGTTTACTCTGTCACATCCTGTGATATCACAAATATCTGGAGAGGTCAATGCTGTGGGTAACTTGCCCAAGGCCACACAGTGTGCAAGCAGCAAAGCTGTGATTCAACTAAGCAAAATTTATAAAAGGACCAACTTCCTTTCTGAGGAGAACAAGGCAACAGGACATAACCTGTAGAGATTATCTTCCAAGTCTCCCAGTCAGTTAGTGCATACAGTCCACTGTCCACTGAGTCCTCTACCAAATTAGAAAATTTGGGGTTTCTGGATGGCTCAGTTGGTTAAGTATCTGACTCTTGATTTTGGCTCAGGTCATGATCTCAGGGTCCTGAGATCTAGCCACACATGCGGTTTCGCACCCAGTGGGAAGTCTGCTTCTCTCTCCCTCTACCTCTGCTCCTCCCCTCTCTTGTGCAAGCTCTCTCTCTCTCTCAAGTAAATAAATAAATCTTTTAAAAAAGTAGAAAGTTTTAAAAAGAGAAAAACGGAAAGGAAAAACATAAGCTAAATGTAAAACAAACAAGCAAAAAAACCTCTGTGTTTCTCTCTATGTACACAAGAATTATAGAGCCACTAAGGAACTCTCAAATTGGAATTTGAAGACAAAATTTTTCACTTTGCCAGTTTCTACCCACCTATTTTCATGAGCTTGAGAAAGGTATTTTGTCTTTATGAGTTTATGTTTTCTAATTTGTAAAATGGAGATGATATCTATCCTACATGTTTTACCTAATTATTTTCAGCATGAATGATGTTACAAATACATGCTGTTTTTGTTACCTAGGAAAAGCAGTTCATGTATGCATTATTATAATTATATATTTTGAGGCTGCATAAGATGGTATTTTTAGGTAATAAAAGTGAGAATTGAATGCATCTAAATTTCATAGAAGTAGTGAAAAGACTGGGAGTCATACTTCTGAATGTTAACAATTGCTACAGCAATCAAACAATGAACGAGTTTGGAGCATTATCATCATTGTAACTAAATGACACCAGAACCATCTGATGCCCAGCCTGTCCTGGAGTCACATTCAAAGAAATATCAATCCAGCGTCAAAAAATAATTGAAAGCAATTTTACATTTTTATTGCTTTTCCTTAAAAAAAAAAAAATCATAGTGGTTGCATCATAGCATACAAATAAACTTTAGAACTTCTCTCTGTTGCCCCTTATCTCCAGTATTACATAGGCATTTTAATCAAAGGATTAAGATTCTTTTCTTCTTTACTTCAAGTTTCTAAAAATAGTCTCACTCCCAGTGCACAAATATCTTCATCTTCTTCAGCTCTTCCTAGTTTCCTCTTTTCCATACCAATTTTTATCTCATTACTTGGTGAGTAGTTGTGGACGTCTTTCCAGGCGGATGCAAATACCCTCTATAGGCTCTTCACTATTCTCTTTCTCTATCTACTTTAATGTATATGATTTAAACCTAGTAGCCAACACAGGATACTTCCTACTGAGTGCAGAGCAGCCAGAGGCTGTGGATACTAATAGATTAGTCTTTCTCCTCAATACAATACTATGACCAAAGCACTGCCTAGCTATTGTGGGAGAAAAAAACAAAACCAACAAACTAAATACAAGGACAATAATCAATTGTAAGACTTGGCCCCATTCCTAAGGAATATTCCAACTGGAAAATCACTAGGGAGATACTGTCCATTAGAGCAGTCAAGTGCCCTGTGTTTTCTCCATTACTTATTTATGCATTCTACTACAATTTCATTTCACCAGAGGATGTATAGGCTTAAAAAATGTGCTAAATATGGTTGTTGCACAGTTTTTGATGTGAAAAACTGAGACAGAAAAAGAGTGGATGGATGTGGATTGATTTATCCATGTATAAACACTGAAGAGGAGTAACTCGCGTCAGAATGAGAAGAAAGATGGAGTTGTCAGAGGAGGAATAAGTAAATATAAATGCAACAGTATTTGGCAATTAGACATCATGGACAAGTGGGGAAGAATAAATCCAACTAGAACCATTGAAAAAAATGGGAGGGTGGTAGGAGGGAGCAAATCTTGGAGACAAAGAGGATGATAGATTTGCTTTGTTAGACCAAGGACATCATGTTTGGGCTCCAGAAAGATGGGAAGACCCGTAGGGGATATTTCGACACCACTCACTTAGCTGACAGCAGAAAGAGAATAGACAAAGAAAAAACCAAGATGCATTAAGTTAAGACGTATAATGTTCTATAGATTTTTTAAGGATGAGATTTTGAACAGTTCTCATACTGATGCGTTTTCTAACAATGTTTATTGGCACAAAGGATGGATGCCTTCATTTCTCTAAACCCCCAATTCTTCATACAAGTTACTTTCTGCATCTTAAATTATTCTAGAGTAAATACTGAAGCATTTTCAATAAACACTTTTAGGTTCTTTTTTTAAAAGAAATGGTTATTTTATTTAGATCTTTTTAAATACTTGAACTTCTCCTGTGCTGATGGAACCCTAGCCACAATAGCTGACACTATCTGATACAGAATTTTAAAAAATACATCCCTATGGCTGCTGTGTGGAGAACAAATGTGTGGCTATCAGATGATGTGCTAGAAATGTATTGCAGCAGTACAGGTAAAGATGACAGCACTTTAGTCTGAGATGGTGTCAGTCAGATGGAGAGAAATAGATGTGTTAGAGGGTGAACTGTGTCCCAACAAAACTCACAAGTTGAGGAAAGAGGAGAGAGAGAATGAAACTAACCATGCTGACCCCTTGGTCTTGGACTTTCAGCCTCCAGATTTGTAAGCAAATTAACTTCTCTTGTTTAAGTCATCTGCTCAGTGGTACTCGCCTAGGGTTGCCCTTGCAAACAAAGAATAGATTCAAGATATAAGTTGAAGATAGAATTGCTAGGATTTGAGAATGGGGTGAACATTGAAGAGAGTAGGTTTAAGGGATATATGTTTAGAACAAATTTCCAAGTTTGAGCAATTGCCTAAATGGTGTTACGATTATTATACTTATTATTATTATTATTATACTTCTAAACTCAGGTATACAGGCCAACCCTGAGAGATATTGTGGCTTTGGTTCCAGACCTCCTCAATAAAGCAAATATCATAATAAAGCAAGTCGAATGTAGTTTTTGGCTTCCCAATGCACATAAAAGTTATGTGTGCATTATACTACAGTCTATTAAGTCTGCAATAGCATTATGTCTAAAAAATACACATACCTTAATTTTAAAAATACCTTATTGCTAAAAAATGCTAGCTATTATCTAAGCTTTCAGTGAGTCATAATCACGGATTGTAGATCACGACAGCAAACATAATAATAATGAAAAAGTTTGAAATATTGTGAGAATTAATAAAATGGGATACAGAGACAATAGAGAGTGAGCAGATGCTGTTGGATAAATGACACCCATAGGTTTGCTGGATGCAACATTGTTGCAAACCTTCAATTTGTGAAAAATGCGGTATCTACAAAGCTCAATAAAGTGAAGTGGAATACAAAGAGGTGTGCCAGTAACTTCTCAAACTCCCTCAGCTAGAAAGCGATAGTCCTGAGACTATCTGACTCCAAAGCTACAATTTTAACGTCTATGTTTCTATAGTCACAAATTTAAAATATTGTTTTTAGAGCTATACAAATTTAAAGCAAAAATGAGCCACAGACATCATTTAATATTGCTCTTTCATTCTATAGTTGGAAAACTAGGGCCAGCAAGAAGTGATAGACCTCTCTATTTTAAAAGAATAATTTCAGCTTATCTTTATGTAATAAGAGGAACAGCAACAAGCACTGTACCTACTATTTACAGGAACAGAACAAATTTTCTCGGCTGATTAGAGGGACCCCTTTGAACACTGAAAATCAAAATCATTAGCATTTCAAATAATAGATTTAGCTAAACTTCTCTTCACTGGTGATTTTGTTTAACAAAGCACTACAAAGCATGAAACTGTACATGATTGGCATTAGCTGAATTTAAGTCTTGACTTAACATTTTCATTGTAGAACATTAGTGGTTCCCACACATCTGGTCTCTTCTTCCTTACATAATCTCACCCCCTCTCTCTCCCTTTCTCCCTTTTCCTTATCTGTATACCCATAGAAGATACATACATATTCACAGTCAAACATCTCAAATAGTACATATTGGAAAGGACTGTCAATATCAAAGCTCTGTGGTAACTCAGTCAACTAAGGTGAAGCTCAGAGAAAATCATAAATCCTGTGAAAAAAGAGGCTATATTGAGAGGAGCAGAGAATAACTAGGGGCGCCTGGGTGGCTCCATGGTTAAGCCTCTGCCTTTAGCTCAGGTCATGGCCTCTGGTGCCTGGGATGGAGCCCTGCATCAGGCTCTCTGCTCAGCAGGGAGCCTGCTTCCCCCAACCCCTGCCTGCCTTTCTGCTCGCTTGTGATCTCTGTCTGTCAAATAAATAAATAAAACCTTAAAAAAAAAAAGAAGAACTACTCCCCAACATCAATAACATCATCACTCCCTCTTCTACCACAGTCTTAGAACTCCAGTCTTCCAGCACTGCTATAAGGCACCATAACAAGATGTGGGACAGAGAATGTAGAGTTTTTCTTATACTGTTTCCAGTGGAAATCCCATTGGGTTGTTAATTTGGAAATCAGAATTCTAGTAATGAACACCATTACTCAGTCATCTGGCTTAGTCAGCCCATAAGTATCTCTAATCCTCAATTCTTTTGTCTATAAAATGAGAGGAATTATTTCAAAAGGATACAGTTCAGTATTAAAGAAAGCCCAGTCTTTAGAATTAAATAGATGGACTCAGACCCCAGCTCTGCTAGTGTCACCTATTTGAGCTTTTCTGAACCTGTTTCATTCCTTATAAAATGAGCCTTGCCTTGTATAAATAAGGTTATCTGGAAGGATTAAGTGGGATAACACATGTGAAGCACGGCTGTTAGTAGAGACTCAATAAATATTCATTCCATCAGTCTTCCCAAGCTCCATGACCTTAAAGCTGTTTTGAATGAACAATCAGGAAATGTCCCAGAAGGTGAAAGAAAAGATGAAGGCAGTACTACCTGTTTTGTTTGAGGTGGATGATGATAATGATCATAAAACTTCATACTTGATTAACAATGTTTTTCGAATACTGGACTTCTGTTTGGCATCTGGATACAGAGGCACTTACCATATACTTTGTGCTCTCAAGGAGCAACTCACAGTCTCCATAAAACACTTCAGTAAGGTTGGGGATGAAGCTCAGTCCAAGATATTACAGGCACATCCTGGAAACGTTGCTTCCAAGCTTGATGTCTGAAAACTTAGGGAATCTAATAGCAATCATCTCAATTTGCAAAGGATGTTTTTGGGATGTTGGAACAATTCTTGGGATGTTTTGATGCTTAGCTCTATTTTTGGAACACTGATTTAGACAATTTCATCATTCGTAATTGTCAAATATTTTATTTTCATCTTTTATGAGATCTTCTTGAAGACCTCATATTACAAATAATATACAAATCATCTTAACAAATTTACAAATCACCTTAACAAATATAAGACTCCATTACACATAGGGAAAAAAAATGGCTTTAATTACCTCTGTACTACACTATAAGGAGCTCTTGTGCTGATTAAAGAAAAGGGAAAAAGTGCTGGAAGGCTTTGACCTCTATGTGATATTAAGGGTGATATTGTTAGAGGTGCAAGGCTGAGAGCCATTTAAGCTGTCAGATGCATGCACGGTTCCTTCTCTAGAGGTCCTTCCATTTTTAAATCTCTCTGCATTCTGCAGGGGTTCATCTCTGATATAGTTTTTGCTTATTCCTTGATCCTCCTCATTCTGGAAAGGGTGGGACTGAAAAGAAATAAATTTTTTTTTCCTGGCCTTTGCTAAAAGGTAGAGGAATTGCATTGCATCCTTAGAAAAAATATCTAGGTTGGTTAGATACATTGATACCATGGGATTCTTGGGACTGCTAACCTGGAAACCTGAAAGTTATAAAATGTTTTTTGGTAAACAAATTAATGAAACATTTGAGCGGATGCATTCATGTAGAAAAACCCTGTCATAAAATATTCTGGGGATATTTTTATTTAAAGTGACATAAAATTCCTAAGGAGATGAGACTCTCATGACAGAAAAATCTGTGAATGTGTATAACAGAAATTTGCTAAAGTTTTCTTGTCATAATACTTTCCAATCCAATTATTAAAAGAAAAATCTGTCATCCTTTTATAGTGTAGGAGAGAAAGTGTGTGTGTATGTATGCACACGTGAGCATGTCTATGGAGAGAGAGAGACTTGACCAAGAAGAAATTCATCAGTTCTTGGTTATTGAGTGTCAACCACAGGGACTCCACAGTAGAGAGAAAATCAATGGGAGATGCCTGCCATCAGGGTGGTTAATTCCCAGGGAATTCATTTTTGATGTGAAGTGATAAGAGATGCAACCTAAGCCCTTGGTATCCAGTATCTGTAGCTTTGTCAGAAGCTCCAGAGTACCCATCTCAGCTGAGACTAAAGAGAGCCTACAGAATTATAAGGGTCAAAGGCAGCGCTGAGCCTGGGGGAGTGGCAAACTGCTTCTTTTAAGATACAACATACGTTAGTTAACAAGGGATATAATTGTCTCTTCAAACTATGATTCCCTCTACTTTGATGTCAGTTATAGTCGCTGTAGAAATGAATGGAAAATAGGTCCCAGTTTTCAAGGGTATGCTGAAGGATATTAATAGATCTCATTATAAAAGTCATAATCATAAAAGTTTGGGAAACCCTATATTTAAAAAAAAAAAAAAGGCAAGCAGGTTTACGTAATGCAGGGATTTCGAAAATTATTCACATACGCCACCAGACTGTAAGGTGGCAGGGAAGAGAATACAGTGCCTCTCATTTTTAGTTGACTGTTAGAATCAGGAGCCAAAGAAGGGAAAATATAGTGTAATATCAAGCAACTAGCCCTCCATTCCCCTTAGGACAAAGGACACCTTTTTGTCTTTCCCCCGGTTAGCAGTTTAAGTGGATTTGGCTAAGAGAAGTTCAGATGATTGAGTGCAATAAAGTTTTAAGATGTTTACAGCTTCAGCACTATTTCTTTTGGAGGCTAATTCCACAGCTTATAAAAAATTTTAAATGTCATGTATGAATGATGAATCACAGACCTATACCCCTGAAACAAATTATACATTATATGTTAATAAAAAAATTTTAAAATGTCATGTTAAATAAAATGTTTTCCTTAAAAATAATTTTAAAGCATTTTAGAAGTTTGCTTTTTCTGACAGCAACATGATAAAGTTAATAAATTAACAAAGGCAGTGCAGTACAAAATCTGAAATAGGAAGGCTCTATCATAAAGGGAGTTGGCCATCAGTGGAAGCATTAAAGAAAGGATCAAGGAAAAATAGATTGGCACATTACAATACCATGTAGGGAAAAGGGTTTCTATCATGGCCACTGTTGCACCAATCCAGAGGGTATCATTTCTATAGTCTGTCATGTAAATGGTACTTGCTCAAATTGTGCTACATGGCAGCTCTGTCACTGTTTGGTGCAGGAACAAACTGGTTCTGTTTAGGAGGCAGGTGCACTTGTGGAAATGAGCACATCCACCTGTCAAGCCTGGAGGCCATTAGACATTGCAATCAAAGCACCAACAACCCCTGCTCTGATTCTAGGACCTCTAAGAGGTCTCTAATTTGACTTCCTGTGCAGTTCCCCACAGAGAAAGAATATGATGGTCAGAGAAAGGAAGATCTGTTCTCCTTGGCAATTATTTTTCTTAATGTAAATGAAATCAGCATGACCCATTAGTTCACTGTCCTCTTTGTCATAGCAAAAAAACCATCTCAAGTTTAATGTAATCCAAGAACATAAGACCAAATTTTGAGTTTGAAAATGCAAAGATCAAACCCTGGCCTCGTATGTTTTTGCAAATATTGTACAGTTGTGTAATGCTTCTTAAGGATAGTCAGTGGGTCAAAACTGTCAATGCAGCAGCTCAAACACCTATACATTTGAACTTAAAACAGGGTGAGAGCCTGAGTCATGATGAATAGACTATTTTCAAGTAGAATTTGAGAAATAAAGACAGTTAATAAAGGAAAGCAAATACCAATTTGTACATACAAAAATGCTTTTATTTACATAATTTCATTTCAATCTCAAAAAGCCTTATGAGGTAAGTTCTTGTTATCTTCAACTTAATGAAGAGAGAATGGGTGCTCACTGAGATTCCTGGCTGCCTGAGGCCACACATCAAGAGGGAGAAGCCAAAATGGATCATAGAATTACCAGGTTTTAATTACATGCAGATACTAGGGTATCATGTCAGTAAAGTGAATGAAACCAATTAATCTATGTCACTGGAGAATGGACAAATGTCCAAAAGGAAAAAAGAACTGGACTATATTTACAAGGTCAGGGCTTGCTGCAGAAGATATTGATATAGTTAGTGAGCCTAGATTATACTAGTGAATAACAATAAGTGGTGAAAACTGTAAAAAAAATAAAATAAAAAACTCCATCAAGAAGTCAAGAAATTTGCAATGACTAACTTGTTTAATGTCTATCGTTACAACTTGTTTTAGATTTTATATTCAACTATACCTGTGGGTTTATCTATTTTCTTATGAGTAATCCTTTACTTGAAAATAGCTAAAGACATATCCATATAAAAGAACAGAAGGAAATTTGTGGATAAATGAATTTTAAAAGCTATGAAATTATGCACATCAAGAAGAATTGTTTGACAAACAAAAAATAATTTTTAATAGGTGGTTTGAGATTTACAAGTTTAAAAAATATCCTGAAATTGCATAATTACTGCAATACATAGCTAGTCAGGCATATGTTGATTTCAGAGGAAATGCGTGGTATTTTCAATGTCAGAGGATCAGATATAAAGGACTCTACACCAGCTGGGTCTGCATTGCCATCTGATAATCAGAAACTTGGCAAAACTGTGTTCACACCAATCACAGTGTGGTTGCTTTTGACTAGAAACACCACTATGGTAGTTTTAATTAGAGACATGTCAAGTAATTCAGTGTTAACAGTGGTACAGAAGAACTAGAGCTGGTTACAGTCTGAAAAACTCTATGAATGTTTACTCCATGTATGGGAGTCTCTTGGCAGCATTTCTGTGAGCTGAAAATAATTCATATTATGTCTGCTGGTCATTAAGTCATGTCCCATTGTGTATAATGCCATGACTAAATGGAAAAAAAAAACAGATGTGGCAATTAAAAACTAAAAGTGATACCCATTTATTTTTGGCCAGAGAATTACTACACAGGCTGCATTTTTTTTTCTTTCTTAGCCAAAGAGATGGCATATATAGAGTAACTATTATTTTCCTGCTGTTTATGAATAGTTCATGAATCATAACCAATGCCCAACCACCTGCATTTTTCTATTTTAAAACCATTTAAAAATATGCTTATGTTCATTTACTGAAATTTCTCTGTACTCCTGAAAAAAATGTGATATGTGTGTTGCCCAATTTTTAATAGCCAATTTGGCTAGAGAGTAAAAAGCGGTTAAATAACTGAAAAAAAAGACCAGTTTTGAAAAGGCTTGTACTCAAAGTGAAATTTATAAGCCTAGAGATAGAGCATCAAGAATGACATTTCCCAAGTCTATGGCTTATCTATTGCAAAACCAGAATTGTCATATTCTTGTTTGACAGGACCACCTTTAATAAGACTGAAAATATCATATTAAATAAGCTTTTGAAGATTTATACAGGTTAAATATTTTAAAATATCTGTTTGAAAAGATATTGGAAAAATAAAAGAAATTAAAAAATAAAAGATAGCTTCTGCCTCCATAGTGCTTACTATCTTGTAAGGGGGCAGCACAAGTTGTTAACATTGTATAACTATACTTCATAAGTAACTAGACTCTAAAACAAAGTATGTTAAGTATGTTAAAGTTATATATGCTATGGAGGATCATGGTTTAAAAAATGACTAAATTTAATTCCTATAAAAATCCCAGTTGAATTATTTGAATAAATTGACAAGGGATCCTAAAACCCATATGAAAATGAAAGGAGCCTGGAAGGGTCAAAACAATCTTGAAAAAAAAAAAAAAAAATGGAAGGATTGACTCTTTATTTCAGTACTTACTACAAAGCTACAGTGATCTGGATGGTGTGGTACTGGCATAAAGAGAGAAATGAAATTGAATTGAGAGTTTAGAAATATACCTTCATATTTATGGTCAGCTGATTTTGATAAGGGCGCCATGACAATTCAATGGGAAAAGAAAGGTCTTTTCCAAAGTCTGTGCTGAGACAACTGCAAGCAACATGCCAAAGAAAGAACTTGAAACCTTACATTGCATTATATGCAAAATTAATCCAAAATGTATCCGAAGCCTAAACATAAGGGCTAAAACCACTAGACTCTTACAGAAATATATAGGCATCAATCTTCTTTTTTTTTTTTAAACTTTATTTCATTTTTTCAGTGTTCCAAGATTCATTGTTTATGGACCACACCAAGTGCTCCACGCAATATGTGCCCTCCCTAATACCCACCACCAGACTCACCCATGCCCCCACACCCTCCCCTCCAAACCCCTCAGGGTCCACAGTCTCTCATGATTCATCTCCCCCTCCAATTTACCCCAATTCAATTTTCTTTTCCTTTTCCTAATGTCCTCTGTGTTATTCCTTATGCTTCACAAGTAAGTGAAACCATATGATAATTGACTTTCTCTGCTTATTTCACTCAGTATAATCTCCAATCCTGTCCATTGGAAAACAGTGTGGAGATTCATCAGAAAATTAAAAATAGAGCTACCCTATGACCCTGCAAATTTTCTACTGGGTATTTACCCCAAAGATACAGATGTAGTGAAAAGAAGGGCCATATATACCCCAATGTCCATAGCACCAAAGACCACAATCACCAAACTGTGGAAAGAGCAAGATGCCCTTCAACAGACAAATGGATAAAGAAGATATGGTCCATATATACAATGGAATATTATGCAGCCATCAGAAAGGATGAATAGGTATCAATCTTTGTGACCTTGGATTAGGCAGTGGTTGCTTAGATATGACATAAGTACAAGCAACAAAAGAAATAAATTAGAAAAATTGGATAACATCAAACTTAAACCCTTGTGCTTCAAAGCACTTATTCAAGAAAGTGAAAAGATAGTGGAGTGATGTTTTCAGGACAGTAGAAGACCAACTAGCAATATCTCTAAGTAAGATACCATTGTGAAAATCTCAGAACCTGGACCATGGGGACCAAGGACTGCATTAGAAAGGGAAAAAGAATAGTTGCATTCTAACTGCCTTGTCCCTTCTCTAGGTTAGTACAGCACTGCACTAAGGGGGCCTTCCTGGGCATACTTTTCCTCCTGGAGAGCAATGAGAGCCTACGATGGACATTCAGATCCCCCAACCTTACAGGACATTTCCTAGTCTGGCTCCTCATGGAAATCATTGGGGGAATCTATGAGGCTTGACCACTTGGGATCAGATAGAGGCAGAGAAGAGGAATGAGACAGCAACCAGTTCTCATATCTTGATGGATGGCATTCAAGCTGGAAATGCAGTTCAAGCAGTGATCATAGCCACTGGATCTGCCCACTTGCAGAGCTGAGTTTGTTGTCCCATCTGGCCA
This sequence comes from Mustela lutreola, assembly GCF_030435805.1. Classification (NCBI taxonomy): domain Eukaryota; kingdom Metazoa; phylum Chordata; class Mammalia; order Carnivora; family Mustelidae; genus Mustela; species Mustela lutreola. The sequence goes on along the minus strand of NC_081297.1, from coordinate 75,638,542 downwards.
AGGAGCTCAGCTGTCAGTTCTGCCTGATTTGGGTTCCCAGCCAACAAGTCATAATAGCCATGTAATGTGTCCTATGACCCTGGCTAAGGAGGGAAGCAAATTTGCGGTCCTGCCCAACTATTAAGAATAGTTTCTGGTCTGGCATAAACAGGGAACCTGAACAGTGACTTTATACAAGACTGGAGCACAGCCTACAATACCACCCAGCTTTAGCGCCAAGGCTATAGCCCCACCCTGAGGCAGAACCTAGCCCAAGGCCTTGCTTAGTTGCTGAACACAGCCTGCAGGCAGTGAGTCCAGATAGGGACCCCACCTGACTGCAGAGCACAGCCTCTAGCCCCACCCGAGTGCAGGGTACACCTGGAGGTCTGCTCAAACCACAGAAATCATCCAGTGATCTTTTTCAAAAGCAGATCATAACTAGTGATTCTACCCAAGTACAAGACATAGCCTGTAGCACTCCCTGATTCAGCAGAGCACAGCTTGAGGCCTCATCTAATAGTGGAACACTGCCTCTCGTCCTGCTTGAATAGAGTCCAGCCAGAGGCTGGAAAGTCTCACAGTCAGTGAGCATAGTCTGAAGTCCCTCTCAAGCAGGAACAATTGCAGAGCACAGTCCATGGAACTGCTCAATCATGAAATTCAACCAGTGGCATCACCTTGCCAGGGAACATAGTCTACAACCTTGCCTGACTAAAGGTGATTACTTAACCTAGCTAATAGTCGAACCTGATTGCAGAACATACCCAGTAGCCACACACAATCGGGGGTTCGTCCAGTAGTCCTTCATGAATCAGAACTCAGCCAGCTGGCCCAACCAAACTCACAACCCAGACAGCAGCAACCCCTGACTTAAGAGCATGGACTACAGCCTCACCCAACTAGAGACTCTGATAGCAACCTCCACCTGTCCAAATGACCCATCCAATGAAGATCTTTTCATGCCAAAGCAAACCTTTAAAGGCTGGAGGAGGGACTACCTCCTCAAATGCATAAGGAAATGCAAGGAAACAACAATCATGAAGAATCATGTGAACATGATACCATCAAATGAAACTAATAAGCCTCCTATAACAGAACAAAAAAAAAAAAATGGAGATGTATGGACTGTTTGACAAATAATTCAGAAAAAAATCCACTTAAAAGTCAGTGAACTACAAAGAACACATGAAAGCACAGCTAAACAAAATTAAGAGAACGATGCATGAACAAAATGAGAAATTCAACAAAGATATAGAAACCATTTTAAAAAAAAAACAGGTATCCTACAGATAAAGAGTAAAATGACTGAAAAATTCAACAAAGAAATTCAACAGACTTGACTAGGCAGAAAGAGAATCAATGAACTTGATGACAGGTCATGTGAAATTATCCAGTGAGAAGAGCAAGTAAGGTAAAAGATCTGTATACTGAAAATTTTCAGACATTGAAGAAAGAAATTAAAGAAGACACAAATAAATGAAAATATATCCTATATTCAAGAATTGAAATACCTACTATTAAAATGCTACTTCAAACCATTTATAGATTAAATGCAATTCCTATCACGATTCTAATATCATTTTTTACAGAAATAAAAAATGAATCTTAAAATTTGTATGGAACCACACCCCCCCACACACACGGAGAAAAGACTCCAAACCAAAGCAATTCTGAGAAAGAAAAACAAAGCTGGAGGCATACTTCCTGATTTGAAACTACATTACAAAGCTATTTGAATAGTTTGGTACAGGCATACAAATAGACAGAGCCAGGGAACCTGAACAGTGTTGAATTAACAACCAAAATAAACCCATGCCTATATGAACAATTAATATTTGACAAGGGCACCAAGAATACTCAATGGAAAAAAAGTCTCTTGAATAAGTGATTTTTGGGAAAACTGGATATTTATATTCAAAAGAATGAAACAGGTATCCTATCTCACAGTGTTCATAAAAATGAACTCCAAACTGATTAAAGACTTAAATGTAAGATCTGAAACCATAAGCTTCCTGGAAGAAAGCCTAGGAAAAAATCTCCTTAACATGGTCTTGGCAATGATTTCATGGCAAAAGCACATGTAACAAAAGCAAAAATAAACAAGTGGGAATATATAAAACTAAGTCTTAATAATCAACAAAACAAAAAGTCAATCTAGGGAATGAGAGAAGATATTTACAAACCACATATTTCATAAGGGATTATCACATATATAATTTATATATATGGTTATATATATTATATATATTCTATACATATATACATTCTATACATATAGAATATATAGAATTGCAACAATAGTCAGATACAGAATACTGAATACTGAAGTACCTGTCAATGGACAAATGGGTAAAGAAGATTGTTGTATATACAATTTAAAATATAAGTATATATAAATATAAATATAGTTGAATACTATTCAACTATGAAGAAATAAAATTCTGGGTTTGCAACAACATGGATGGACTTTATGGTAAGTGACATAACTCAAGACAGAAAAGTACAAATAGTGTATGTTATCTCCTCTATGTGGAATGTAAAAAACAAAAACAAAATTGTAAATGTGGACAGTAAAATTTACCAGGGCTTCAGGGCTGGGGTTATGAGAGAAATGTTTAAGGGTACATACTTGGAACTAGTAGATAAATAATTCCTGGAAACCTAATATACAGTACAGTGTTTGTAGACAATGAAATTATATTATCAATATTAAGCTTACTAAGAGACTAAATTCTAGTTCTTCTCAACCGTAGAGGAAATGATAATAATGTGATGTGATAGAGGTGTTCGCTAACACTACAATGACAATCATTTTGCAGTGTAAATGTGTCAAATTGATGTGCTGTACACTTTAAACTTACACAATGTTGTATGCCAATCTATCTCAATTAAAGATAGGAAGGAAGGAGGGAGAGAGAGAAGGAAAAAAGGAGAGGCAAAACTATTATTTTGTCTTATAATGCAATAATCCTTCTAGAAAACTAAGAAGAAAGGATTAAAGAAATAGAAATATTAATACAAAGATGTTGATCAAAAATGGTAAAAAAATTTGTAGCTCTATTATATTGCAACTGAATCAAACTAGAATATATTATGGAATACAAAGTATTCCATTCTTAATAATTCCCAAAATGTTAAATATCTAGAAATTGGTATATAAGAAAATATGTAGGGCCTATTTGAATTAAGTATAAAATCTTACCAGAGTCTTAAAAATACTTGATTTCCTGCATAAGGAGGCTGACCACTAAAAATTTTAAGTCTTCTAACTAATCAAGTTGGTTTCATGTAATATCAAACATGGTTCTAATGACCTTTTTTCAACTTAAGTGTTTTAAAGTTCATTGGAAAGAATAAGTTGATGATAATATAGAAGATAATTATATTATGGACACTAAAAAATAACAAAAATCTTATAATATTTTAATATTTTAAATAGTATATGACTATACTAAGAATAGAGAAGTGTATCAATGGGTTAAATTGGAAAGTCTCCCAATAAATCTTAGAATGTAAGAGATTTTGCATTATGATTTTGGTAAAGACAGCATTTCAAATAAGTAGAGTGATTAAATAAATAATATTTGTCAACTTACTAATTACATTTTAAAAACTGAGAAAAATAAGTCAGCATTGTGGAATGCACCATTATTTTATATACTGCTAAGAAGGGGGGAAAAAAAGCTGATAAACTAAAACAAAATGCTTTTCTATCACATAGATTTGTTGCTACTATTACCAGGACAACATTGGCCCACCACCTGTTTTGAAAAAAAAGAAAAAAAAAATTGAACCCAGTCAGGTTCATTCATTTGCCTATTGTCCATGATGCTTTTGTACTATAATAGCAGTACTAAGTACCTGTAAAAGAATTTGTATGGCCCACAAAGACTAAAATAATTACCATCTATTAAAAAAAAAAAGAAAAAAAGTTTGCTAACTCCTCTATATTTTTTTTTAAGATTTTTTATGTATTTATTTGACAGAGAGAAATCACAAGTAGATGAAGAGGCAGGCAGAGAGAGAGAGAGGGAAGCAGGCTCCCTGCTGAGCAGAGAGCACGATGCTGGACTCGATCCCAGGACCCTGAGATCATGACCTGAGCTGAAGGCAGCGGCTTAACCCACTGAGCCACCCAGGTGCCCCCTCCTCTATATTTTTTGAGTTATTTTAGACTTAGATATAGACTTTAAATCATATACCACTTTTTCCTACAAATATAAAAATTAAGTACAGATGCAATAAACCAGTTAAGATATGAACAAATGTTTCCCCAAAGTCCAGCTCTTTTATTTTATTTTTATTTTTATTTATTTTCTTATATTTAAAGTGTGGGGGAGGGGTGGAGGGAGAGGAAGAGAGAGAATCTTAAGCACTGTGGCGCCTGATGGGGGACTCCATCTCAGGACACTGAGATCATGACCTCAGCCAAAATCAAGAGTCAGGTGCTTAACCAACTGAACCACCTAGGTGCCCCTATCTATGTTGTTTGTTTGTTTGTTTTTTCATAGTGTGGTCTGTTCAATCTAGATATTTGGTAATATGGCATTTCTTTTCTTTTCTTTTTTAAAGATTTTATTTATTTATCAGAGGGGGAGGGGAGAGAGCGAGCATAGGCAGACAGAGTGGCAGCAGAGGCAGAGGGAGAAGCAGGCTCCCTGCTGAGCAAGGAGCCCGATGTGGGACTCGATCCCAGGACGCTGGGATCATGACCTGAGCCGAAGGCAGCTGCTTAACCAACTGAGCCACCCAGGCGTCCCGGTAATATGGCATTTCTTAAAAGCATGTTCTAAGTATTGTTTCTCGTGTTTTCTTCCAAGCCTCTTACATTCATCCTCAAGTGTGATGTCGACATTGTCCTGATGTTACCAGAGTCCAGCAAGACTATGGCCCGTCAGTGATGGTAAGACCTCAGTTGTCTAAAAGGAATTCTGTTGTCAGAGACGTTAAAATTTGACAAGTGTGTACCTTAGAATTAATGAAATACAATTGATACTTTCCTCGCATCATCTTAGAATAAATTCTAGGTGAAATGAAGAATTAAATGTAATAATGAAAACATAAAAGATAGAGAGGAAATGGGTGAATATATATATAATCTGGTGGTGAATGCACCGTTTCTAAAAACACTAGCATAAGAAGAAACTGTAATTGAAAACTGATAAACTTACTGGCATTGTGACCTTGGGCTGGAACTTTTTTCTGTGCCTCATTTTTCCTATCTTTAAAATAAGGACAACAATATTGCCTACATCACAGAGAGTTTTAAGGATTAAAATAGTTGATAAGTTTAGTGCACTTGGAATAGTGCTTAGTACATTATAAGTGCTATATGGAATGAAGCTTTTTTTTGTATTTGACAAATAAAAAGTAGAAGACTAGTCTTTAAAAAATTTTATCATATACATCTCTGTTCTGTGTAGAATTTTTTTTCCACAATAGTGTAGAAGTTTGACTCTGTCCTAAATAAAGATGTGTTCACTTGTTGGATCCAATCACAGTTTTTAAAAATGATTTATTTATTTGAGAGAGAGAAGGAGATGGTAGGGCAGGGGGAGGGACAGAGGGAGAGAGAATCTTAAGCAGACTCCACACCCAGTGCAGAGCCCAACATGGGGCTGGATTTCACAACCCTGAAATCATGACCTTAGCTGAAACCAAGAGTCGGAAGCTTAACCGATGGTGCCACCCAGGCACCACCCCTCCGTCACATTTTAGTTACAGTGAATTACACATGGCGTAATATTCAAGACATTAACTGACCTGTGTTTAATGTATTCTATTAATCTCTATTCATTTTAAAACCCAAATATTATCTATCCCTACATTTCTTTTGCTGTTTACTTGAATGCAGCAAATTTTAATTTTCTGGATTCCTATTTCTTACTCATATCTGGAGTAACTGACAGCTCAAGGAAGGTGTTGTGTGCTGTCTATGTCTGCATTATATGAGTGTATATGGGCATATGTGGATTCAGACAGCAGCTTAGAATTAAGCAGCTTCTCAGGTAACTACAGAAATTGTCTTAATCCCTTAGACACAGTGGAAGGGCATAGGTTGTGACTGATGATAAAATCTACTCAGAGTTTTCACAGGGATTAATCCCATTATATTTTGCAAAGTCCCCATCTAGGCAATCCTATTAGAAAGTAAACAAATCCTCTCTTTAAACAAATCATCTCTCTAAACAGATCTAAACAAAGGCATGCAATTTACATATTTTGCTCATGATTCTCAATACAAACATGCAACGAAGTTAACATGGGGAACAATGCTTTTTGGCAAATATTATCTAGAAAAAATAATTATGAAATTCTCTGTTCCCAGAAACAGGGAAAAGTTTTCATGTTTTAGCATAAAGATAATTTTAGTCTCTATGTGTGGGGTTTCTATAATAATCTACCTTGGCACCAAGCATTTAAACAAAAATAACAAATAAAGATAATCTTAGAATAAAATAAAAGACAAATTACTAATACAGAAAAACCTGAAATATGTGTGACATATTTAATAACATCTCCTTGTGTATATTATAATGTCTTATTATCTTTCATACGTGAAGAGATCATAGAGTGAAAGAATGAACATCATATCTAGGACAAGATGAACACTTAAATAAATTATTGGAAAAGATGTGTATGTACATCTACTAACCAGAGAAATGAAATTTAAAATGTGATATTATACTTCATCTATTATATTTGTAAAGAATACTAAATAATAATTCCCAATATGGCATTAATTTCTGGAAAACATAGTTTTATACACTGCTATCAGTATTCTTTCCAGTTGGTATCCTATTCTTTAGGGTTTCTTCTATCAAAAGCTTTAAAACATATGACTATACTTTGACTGAAAAAGTCTGTAGCTGAAAACATATCTTTGAAAAGTAATAGAAAAATCGAACACTATGTGTATACAAGAAAATTTATTTCAGTATTATCTATAATATTAAATTATTTGAGATAACCTAAATTCCTCCCAACAGGTACTTGTTAAAATTTGTTACATATTCTGAGTACTCTTCTCTTTTTCTACTCACGGGGCTTAGGCTCTAGGGATGAAATTGATTAAGATCAGAGAAATAAAAAATAACTACCAATATAACCTAAAATCACATTTATAACACAATTGTAATCACATTTCTCAGGTTGGCATAGGCTGATGAAACTACTTCTCTCATGGTAATTTCCTTCATTTTAAAATTATTCCCCTTTCCATATTGCTTCCTTTGATCATTTAAATGAATATATAAATAAAAATAAATAGATATGTAAGTATAGTCTATAATATATTATAATATAAAATAAATTGAGTATAAACAATAAAATATTCCAGGGGATCTAAAATACTGCACACATGAGGAGAGCTATGCACTTGCCAGGAAAGACCTAACAGAGTCTTAATCTCTTAATTCTGGTTAAACTTAAGGTCCTGTAGAAGGAGTAAATGAAGACTAATGTTGTAAATGACCTGAGCATGGAAGGTATACTCCAACACATACACAGAAGTTCTCAGCAAAGGTCAGAAAACTAACTTGTTCATAGAATTTAAGGACATTACCATCAATTATGAGCTGACCAATATGCTAGTTGATCAGAGACTTCCATCATCAATGTCAAACTGTCAAAAGCCAAGGACAAAAACAGAACTTTAAAACAACAAGATGAAAAGGGTTTATCATGTACAAGGGATTGTCAAGAAGATGGACAGTTGAATTCTCATCCAAAACCAGGGGGAGCAGAAAGCAGTGAGATGACATATTCAAAGTGCTGAAAGAAAAAGACTGTCAACCAAGAATTCTATATCCGGAAAAACCATCCTTCAAAAAGGAAGAGAAATCAAGACTTCTCATATAAGCAAAAACACCTGAGAGAATTTATCACTAGTAGATCTGTCCTACAAGAAATAATAAAAGGGAGTCCTTCTGACTGAAATGAAAGGACACTAGATAGTAGCTCAAGTCCACACAAAGAAATAAAAAGCACCAGTAATAAAACTATGAAGTTATAAATATAAAGACACTATAAATGTATACTTTCCTTTTAACTCATCTCCTATCTTATTTGAAAGACTACAGCATAAAGCAATAATTATAAAAATATGTTCATGGGTTTATAATGTATAAAGATGTAATTTGTATGACAATACTCTTAAAAAGGAAGGTGGAGAAAATAAAGCTATATTGGAGCAAAGTTTTTGTATATTACTGAGATAATGTAATAGATGTAACAAAAAGTAGTAAGAGTCATAAATGAATTGAGTAAAATTGTAGGATACAAAATCAATATAAAAATCACTAACAATAGTGACAATGAACTATGTTAAAAGGAAATTAGGAAAACATCCCATTTACAATAGCACCAAAAAAGATAAAATACTTAGGATTAAGCCTAACTAAGGTGATGAAATACTGGTACACTGAAAACTACAAAGCATAGATGAAAGAAATTAAAGAAGACACTACCAAATGGAAAGACACCCCATGGTCACAGATTGGAATAATTAATACTGTTTAAATGACTATATTATCCAAGGCAATCTACAGATTCAATGCAATTCCTGTTAAAATTTTAGTGACATTTTTAACAGAAATAATACTAAAATTCATATGGAACTGCAAACAACCTCAAACAGCCAGAATAATTTTGAGAAAGAAGAACAAAGCTGAAAGCATCACTCTTCCTGATTTTCAAAATGTATTTAAAACTATTGCAATTAAAAGAGTAGGGTACTAGCATAAAGATAGACATACAGATCAATAGAACAAAATAGAGACTCCAGAAGCACAGCTATACATATATGGCTAACTGATTTTTGACGAGAGTACCAAAATATACAATGGTGAAAGGATTGTCTTTTCAACAAATGGTGTTGGGAAAACTGGTTATCCACATGAAAAGAAAGAAATTTAACTCTTACCCTATACCAAACACAAAACTAACTCAAAATGCATTAAAGACTTACATACAAGTCTTGAAACTGTAAAAGTCCTAGTAGAAAACAAAGGAAAAGCTTCATGCCATTGATTTTGGTAATGATTTCTTGGGTTTGACACCAAAAGCACAGCCAACAAAAGCAAAAAGAGAGAAATGGGACCACATCAAACTAGCAAACTTCTGCACAGGAAAGGAAACAACAGAGTGAAAAATATTTTTTTTTTTTGTGAGTTGAGCTATTATTTTTGTTGTTGTTGTTGATGACAATGATGCTATTGAGTTGTAGGAGTTCCATATATATTTTGTAAATATATATTTTGTAAATAATAGCTCAACTCACACACACACACACACAAAAGACATACAAATGGCCAGTAGGTATATGAAAAGTTGTTCAATGGCACTAAGCAGGGATATGCAAATCAAAATCACATGGGGTATCATTTAATACCTGTTCAAGTGGCCATTATCAAAAGACAAAAGACAAGGGTTGGCAAAGATACAGAGAAACTGGAATCCTGGTATACTATTGGTGAGAATGTAAAATAGTGCAGCTGCTATGTTAAACAGTATGGTAGTTCCTGAAAAAATTAAAAATAGAACTACCATAGGACCCAGCAATCCCACTTCTGGGAATGTATCCAACAGAATTGAAATCCAGATCTTGAAGTGGTATTAACAGTCCTATATTCATTGTGGCACTACTTTCTATAGCCAAGATATGGTAACTGCATAAATGTCCACTGATGGATAAACAGATAAGGAAAATGTGGCATATACACACAAGGGAATTATCACTCAGTTTTACTTTTTTAAAAAGATTTTATTTATTTATCTGACAGAAAAAGAGAGAGTACGCAAGCAGGTGGAGCAGCAAGAGAAGCAGTCTCCCTCCCAGCAGAGAGCCGACCGCTGGGCTCAATCCCAGGACCTTGGGATCATGATCTAAGCCGAAGGCAGATGCTTAACTGACAGGCGCCCCTGTCACTCAGTTTTAAAAAGGAAGGAAATTCTGTAATATAAAACAATATGGATGAACTTTGAGGACATTATGCTAAGTAAAATAACCCAATGAAAATAGGACTCAAATTGCATGATTCCACCTATATAAGATATTTAAAACAAAACCAGAGAAGCTTAGAATAGAGTAATGGTTGCCAGGGGCATGGGGAATGGGGAAGTAGGGGTTGCTATTCAAAGCATATAAAGTTTCAGCAATGCAAGTTGAGTAAGTTCTAGACATCTGCTGTACAACGTTGTGCCTGTTGTTAATAATACTGTATTGTGCACATAAATATTTGTTAAGAGGGTAGATCTTACAATGTGTTTTTACCACACACAAAAAAGATAAAAAGAACGTGAAAAAAATTGGCCCTGAACATGTTCTTTGTAGGCATCATTTTTGTCCCTTATTATCTACTTTTTAAAATTTTAATTTAACAAAATATTAAATTATTTCTAATTTTCCATTTCCTCTTCTCCATGTAGTCCTCAAACTAGAGCTGCCTGACATCTCTCCAACAAAACAGAAACAAGAAAACCCTACCAACTGGAAATACTCCAAGGGCAATTATATCACTGTTCTAACCTTTCAGCAGCATAGGGCAAGTTGATTCTTCTAGAAAAATTCCTTTTTGCCCTCAATTCATTGGATTCACACATCTAGTTTTCTTTATATTTCTATAACAGTTCTTTTTTTATTGCTGTTGACTTTTTTATGGGTTATACATTTTCTCCCTCTGTTTTAGTAATGTTTCCCCAAAATTTTGTCCTTAGTCAACTGCCTAAGCTCCTTAGTGATTTCATGAACCTTCATCATATCAGTTACAATTGATACAGCATAGACTTGTGGTTAAGAGCTCAGGCTCTGGGGGTTTCTGGGTGGCTCAGTCAGTTGAGTGTCTGCTTTCAGCTCAGGTCATGATCCCAGGATCCTGGGATGGAGACCTACACTGGGTTCCCTGCTTCTCCCACTCCTTCTGTCTACTGCTCTGCTTACTTGGGCTCCGTCTCTGTCAAATAAATAAATAAAATCTTAAAAATAAAAAGAAAGAAAGAGTTCAGTCTTTGGAAATAGAACTCTAAGCTATTATCTTAATCTTTCCATGCCCCAATTTCCTTTCCTATATAGGAAGAAACAAAATAGTATCTATCTCAGGTTTGTTGTGAGGATTAAATACATGCATACAAATTATTTAGAAAAACTAGTGATACATAATAAAACACCAGAAATGTTAGATCCTATTGGTACAGGTACCTCAATGTCTATGAAATTCATGTATACTCTCTATCCCAAATTCTATCTTCTGAGATTTAAAAATTTTTTTGGTATCACTCTACTTATAATGCACAAAAATAGTCTTTGTATGAGAAAACATTGAAAATGTAATGTCAATTTCAAAAGAATTATCTACCTCATTGTTTAATATTTATGTCATTTTTATAGTGCACATTTCCAGTCACAAGTTAGAGATCTACAGTTTTATTTTTAAACAAGTGAACCATATTCTTTCATATGGCATACTTAAATTAATTTTCTTTAGTTGAATATTTATATTATTTCTGAATATTCCTATTGCAATAAGTTATTTATTAGAAAAGCATTTATTATAAATGCACAGTTTTAAAAGTTGGTGCACTATAGAGCTATTCAGTTGCTTACAGTTCAAGCATTTTGTTTATAATTTAGAAGAGTGGGCCATAAAATATGGATGTTTGGCAATCTTTCAGATAGCATAGCAGGCTCCTTCCAAGGACATTTCCTGTCTTCAGTAATGAACTGGTTCATCAGGTAGGTAGAGAAATACAAAGAATATATTTAATATAATATTTTGAATTTGGTTTTTGAGAGTTTCAAAGGCATGGCGAAGGCCTGCAGTGTTGAACTAAGCCATTCTTACAAAGCAGACACTGGTATTTCTAAAGTTAGAAGCCTATCATGACTAATTTCTTAGAAAATACAAGGCAGACACTTACCAAGATAGCCTTGGGTGACTGCAGAAGTCCCAGTGGCAGTGGATACCAGCAAGGTTTTAGAGCTTCTAGATGTGAGTGATTAATCTAATTTCTAAGCATTATAAGCCTGAAATATAATTACTTTTCTTCTTTATAAATTGACTACTTGCCAGGCGCCATTTGGCACTAGAGACTGAAATATAAATGTGGCATAGATTATGATGTTACTCATGGGGCTCATGACTTGCAGAAAATAGGGACATTTAAGCATCCTAAGTATAGAGGCATCATAAGAAAATAGTATTACTTTGACTGAAAGCTTCACGCAACAGGAGCTCAGTCTTAAAAAAATCAATAGGCATTTCCAACTAGAAAAGTAGAGAAATGGCATTTCTGACAATACAAATAGTGTACACAAAAGCACAGTGGCATGTTATGATGTATTTGTAAGAGGACAGACGTTGGAGCACTGTGGAAGCAAAAGACAATTAAATGAAACAAATCTGAAAACAAAACAAAACAAAACAAAAGCAAAGCACTGTAGCTGCTATTCTGCCTTTGACAATCTCCTCTTCCACTGTTCACACATTGTCCAAGCAATGATTCTTATGGTTCTTCATAAGAAGTCAGTAATCAAGGATCCCTTCCTCTTTCTGGAAGTCTTTCTCCAATTATTATATTAGTATAATTTCTGATAGTTCCTCATATTTCGACAAATATGTATTCCTTACTATTTGCAGACTTTTAAAAAAATTACAATATAAATTATCACAAAATTGCCCAAACTATAGAATTTGCTGGTAGTGTAATATATGATTGGTGCCATACACTAAATATTGGTGTCCCCTGCCCTGTTTAAATTCATATAGTGAAACCTAATCTTCATTATGGTGGTACTTGAAGGTGGGGCCTTTGGGAGGTGATTAGGTCACAAGGGTGGAGCCCTCATGAACAGGATTAGTGACCTTATAAAAGAAACCCCAGAGAGCTCCCCCACTTTTTCTGCCATGTGAGGTTACAGCAAAAAGATGCCATCTATGAACCAGGAAGGGGGAACGAGATAGTAAATGTAATCTACCAGCACCTTGAGCTTTGAACTTCTTAGCCTCCAGAACTGTAACAAATAAATTTCTGATGTTTATTAGCTACCCCATTAATGATGTTTTGTTATAGGAGCTCAAGTGGACTAACACGATGTCTGGGGTAATATTAAAAGACCTAAGTGCTCCAAATGTTAAAAAAAATACTAATTAGAAGGGATACATGCACCTCAATGTTTATAGCAGCATTATCTACAATAGCAAAATAATGGAAAGAACACCAATGCCCATCTTCTGATGTATAGATAAAAAGATGTGAGATACACACACACACATATATACACACGATAGAATGTTACTCTGCCCTAGAAAAGAATGCAATCTTGCCATTTGCAACAATGTGGATGGAGCTATGCCAAACGAAGGAAGTCAGAGAAAGACAAATACCTTATGATTTCACTCATGTGTGGAATTTAATAAACAAAACAAACATAGGCAGAAAAAAAAAAGAGAGGAAAACCAAAAAATAGACTCTTAACTATAGAAAAAAAACTACTGGTTACCAGGAGATGGATTAAATAGGTGATGGGGATTAAGGAGGGCACTTGTTCGGATGAGCAATGGGTATTGTATGTAAACATTGAATCAGTAAATTCTACACTTGAAACAAACAAACAAACAAACAAAAACAGACCTAAGTGCTTGAGGCTTTATTGCCTTTTGCTAGGGAATGGTTAGTGTGAGATACACAGAGCATCCCCCAAGTCTACACCTACCTCTCACTCATTCTTCTCGTCCCACCTTAAATACGACTTCCTCTGGGATACCTTCCCTGACCTCCTTGACTGTTATTCCAAGATTATACTGTATTTTTCACGTCATCATATGTGTCAGAATTTCCTATAATTCTTTACCTGATTATTTGTCTCTTTACACTATAAACTATGAGGGAAAGAGCCATGTCCCTTTTGCTCTCCTTCGCATACCCAGCCCCCAGCACCCGTTCTCTGATATCCATTAAATCTATTCCTATTACTCAGCCATGACCTTTATAGTAGCTTTTTCCTGAGACTAGTAGCACATGATTTCCTACACTAGTAGTAGTGTGCTCTGGGCTGATCTCATCTTTGAAGGAGGTAGAACTTTTAACAGTACAGCCTATTTTCTGGAAACACAGCTAAAATAAAACTGTACATTCAAATACTGAATCTAATGATTTTAGCACTGTCCTTCAGCCCTCAGACTGGGCAAACCAGTCACACAGAAAGTTCAGTACTGCTGCTTGGGTAATGTGACGAGTGGTGATATTTCAAAATAAATTAAATGAATAAGTAGTAAATAAGTCACTGGATGTGATTCCGAGCTGGCAGAAGAATAAAGTGACTAACTTAACCACTATCAGAGCTATCAGAGCACTATATGAAGATTTGGGAAAAAATGCTATTGTAATATATGGTTTTTTAAACTTTATGACATATCATTATCCTAAAACATGGAAAATGCAGATGTCAGTAGAGTTGAATATGAACATCCTTCTTCAGACTCTAACAGGAAACCCCAAGTTCTAGCCTATCTGAAGTAGTTGTGGTGAGTCATTTGTTGTGCGTCCTTAAAATTGTTTTACTATTATTATTTTTAAATTTATCTATTTGACAGAGAGACGCAGGGAGAAAAGGAACGCAAGTAGGGGGAGTGGGAGATGGAGAAGCAGGCTTCCTGCCGAGCAGGGAGCCTGATGCAGGGACTCCTTCCCAGGACCCTGGGATCATGACCTGAGCTGAAGGCAGATGCTTAACGACTGAGCCACTCAGGCACCCCCTTAAAATTGTTTTAAATACACTTACATATGGGGAGATATTTATTTATATACAATTGTTCATTTTATTACATAAGTGATACACTGTATTACTTGTTTTATGGCTGGCTTTTTTCAATTTTCACAACATATGGAGATATTTTCATATTACTGATCTAGATTACATTCCTTATTTTTAAATAGCTGCCGTGTATTTTATAGTCTGCTTGTCTAGAATGTAACCATTTTTCCTGTTATTAAATCTTTGAGTTACTTCAAGGATTCTGAAGTTGCAAAAATACTAGAGTGAACACTTTGCATGTATAGTATCCTTGTGCATAGAAATACTAAATTTCTTCTAGATAACAAGGAAAGGAACTTCAGATGGAAAGACTATATACATATTTAAATTTTGTTGAAATTATTACAATAGGCCTTTACTTTCCATACTCCCACCAAAAGAACACAAGTTATGTATATTTTCCAATACTTCATCAACATGAATATTGCTGATCTTTTTTGGAGGTTAAAGTATTTCATTTTATTTTATTTATTTTTCCATAATTATGAGTATAAATGAATATTTTTATGTTTCTTGTTTCTTTTTCTGTAAATGGCCTATTCATAGCATTTGCCTACTTTTTCTGTTGGATTTTCTCACTCACTTAAATGAATTCTTTATATTGTCTGGGTATTAATTATTTGTTATATATGCTATAAATATTTTTCTTAATTTGTTCCTTTTCCATAACCTTATTGTGATAACTTTTATTATGTAAGTTGTATGTTTCTTCTTTATAGTTATAAAGTTTTGCTAAAAAAATTCTTCTACACAAGATAATAGATATGTCCTCCCTGTTTTCTTCTAATTTTTATTTTCCTTTTTTTTTATTTTTTAAGATTTATTTGTTTATTTGAGCATGTGTGAGCGAGAGAGAAAGAGAGAGAGAGCGAGCAGGATGAGGATCAGGGGGAGAGGAGGCCTCGCTGAGCATGAAACCCAACAAGGGGCTCCATCCCAGGACCCTGAGATTATGACCAGAGCAGAAACTAAAATGATTAATGAACTGCACCACTCAGGTGCACCCTGATGTTTTCTTTTAAAATTTTCAACTATACCTTTTTTTTTTTTTTTTTTTAAATATCACACTACATGTTAAAGGAAGCCTAGAAAACCTGACTTATATTTTGTTAATAGAGGAATTTAGCCACGTTTTTTTCCTGATATCTGATTTGTTTCTTTTAAATTTTTTAGTGTTTCTATATCTGTTTTTTTTTTATTTATTCTTATGTATGCACTGGAGAATGAATCAATTTGATCTGTTTATATGATTATCTAATTTCCCTAAAGCCATTTATTAAAAGTTCACTTTTCCACAGGAATATGAGATTTATTTGTCTTAACTCTATATGTACATTCTGAGTGCATTATATCATATTGAGTCTATTTGTCAACTTTCTATTTTGTTTCATTGGTCTGTCCATTTATGGCACCAGAATCACACTGTTTTAATGATAGAGCCATTGTAGTATGTTTAATATACAGTAGGGATAATTCTTCCCCTATGCCTTTCTTTTTCAGTATTTTCCTAGTCACTTGTGCATTTTTCTTTTTCTTTTTTTTTTTTTAAGATTTTTTTTATTTATTTATCAGAGGGGGGGGGGGAGAGAGCGAGCACAGGCAGACAGAATGGCAGGCAGAGGCAGAGGGAGAAGCAGGCTCCCCGCTGAGCAAGGAGCCCGATGCGGGACTCGATCCCAGGACGCCGGGATCATGACCTGAGCCGAAGGCAGCAGCTCAACCAACTGAGCCACCCAGGCGTCCCCATTTTTCTTTTTCTATGTCAAGTTTAAAATCATTTTGTCTACCTCTAGGACAAAACTAATTAGTACTTGATTGGGAAGGTATTAGATTCATAAATTAACTTACAGAACATTAATCTATTGATACAGCGTCTTTCCACTTACTGAAATCAAATTTTGTGCTTTTTTGGGAACAATTTTATTGCTTTTTTCTGTAAGTCTTAAAATCTTCTTGGTTTTACCTGTTTTTGTTCTATTATAAAAGAAGTTTTCCTCTTTATTATATCTTCTGCTTGATTATTATTTGTTTATATGATGCTACTGTTTCATCACTGATGTTCTAGAAGTTTCCAGATATATTATCATGTCACTGACAATAATATGTACAGTTTTACTATTTTTTCATTTGTTTTCTTTTATCTAATTGTATTGGCTAATTTCTCCAGTAGAATGTTAAATATTGGTAGATATATTGGACATATTTGCCTATAAATCACCTTAGGAAAGATGCTGGATTTTTATGTATTGTATATCCAAAAGTAGAGGGAACAACCATTCATTCCATTTCCTTGGAAAATTTTATTATTCAACTTTGTCAAATTGTTTTTCATTGTCTATGGAAATAATCATGTTTTCCCCCCAGTAGTCTTAGTAATGATTATATACCATAATGAGCTATCCTTAGACTCATGGTATAAATTCCACTTGTTTGCTTAATGTGATGTTGAAGTTAAATAGTTATTTTTTTTTAAAGATTTTGTTTATTTATTGGACAGAACTCACAAGTAGGCAGAGAAGCAGGCAGAGAGAGAGGAGGAAGCATGATCCCTGCAGAGCAGAGAGCCCGATGTGGGGCTCAACCCCAGGACCCTGAGATCATGGCCCGAGCAAAGGCAGAGGCTCAACCCACTGAGACACCCAGGGGCCCCAATAGTTAATATTTTATCTCACATTTTTGACTCAATATTTCTAAGTGACATTGCTCTATAAATTATTTTAATTCTGCACTACCTTTGTTGGGTTTAGATGTCAATAGTGTATTTTCTACATAAAAATGATCAGAAAGTTTTCTCTTTTTTCTATGTTCTAAAAAAAATTATCTAGCAATTGAAATATCTTGCCTCAAGGTTAGAATTTTACCTATAATCTGTTTAGGCCTGTATTTCTCTACTAGTTGGATCCTTGATATAATTGTTTAATTCATCTGTAGAGTTAATCTTTTTCAAGTTTTCAAATTAAAAATCTATATTTTATTCAGAAATTATATGTTTCATTAGGCTTTAAATTTACTTGTTTGGGGTGTAAAAAACTGTCATAATATCTTTTAGTTTTCTCTGTAGCAATATAGAAATTAAGACATGGACATCTTGGTGGAAGGTGGGTGTAATTATTCTGCCTACCACTGTCTCCTCTCTATAACTACTTTTGGTTCCAAAATCTGTATCAGTCAGGGAAACAAAAACAGTGGGAGATGCATATTTAGAGATTTACTGAAAGGATTAGTTTACACAATTGTGAGGCTAGCTAGGCAAATTCTAGCTAGGTCTTTTCTTTCTTGCTTGCTTTCTTTTTCTTTTCTTTTCAACTCCTACTCACATAATTTAAGAGCATTTTAATTTCAATAGCTACATCCCCACTGTGCATAGAACTTTTTTCTATATATTATTTACTCCTCTGTCTTCTTTATTTTGAATTCTGTATACACTTTCATATGGGTTTTGGAACTTCTGATTCTATCCTTGATGTTTGTAATATTTGTTTTATACTATTAATCTATACATTTGCACCTTGTACTAGGAAAAAGACTTGATGTTCATTTCCAGCTAACTACTTCTTTCTTTAGCTATATCTGTATTTGTGATTAAGGACAACTAATGAGACTTTTAAAATGTTTTTAATTTCTTTATCTTTAGTTATTTCATTTTCATGAATTTGATACTTCCTCAAAATCTCATTAGGAGCGCCATTATGCTTCATATACTTTTTTGTGTGTTATTTTCTTTATTTTTTTTAAAGATTTTATTGATTTATGACAGAGAGAGATCACAAGTTGGCAGAGAGGCAGACAGAAAGTGGGGAGGGGATGTGAGCAGAGAGCCTTATGCAGGGCTCCATCCCAGGATTCTGGGATCATGACCTGAGCTGAAGGCAGAGGCTTCATCCACTGAGCCACCTAAGTGCCGATGTTTGTGTTATTTTCTAATCTTTCTGCAGTCTTAGTTTATTGACTGGCTAATTTCTTTTCCTGGGACATAGGTTTTTGGGAACGCGTCCTCTCTCTGCTCATCTAGTGTTAACAGTTACTGTTCACACCGTTGGCTATGAGTTCTGATGAAAGGATCTTGTCTACAGGGTGAGGAGGAGAGGGTAGGAGCAGGATATGCTGTCAGGGAAGGTTTGCTGGTTTTAAGTGATCTCTGTCCTCTTTTCATAGTCTAAATATGAGTAGATAAGGAGCTTATACTGCTTTCCCTCTCAAGAGAACACGTGAGGGTGCTGGGTGACTCAGTTGGTTGTGTGACTGTCTTTAGCTCAGGTCATGATCCTGGAGTCCAGGGATCCAGTCTCAGCAGGGGCGTCGGCTTTTCCCTCTGACCTTCCCTCTCTCGTGCTCTCTCTCTCTCATTCTCTCTCTCTCTCTAATAAATAAATAAATAATTTTTTTAAAAAGGACATGTATAAATAAAATTGAAAAAAATTTGAAAAGAGCAGTAGAAATTGTTTAAATATTCAGTATGTGGACCTTGAGGATCAGTTAGAACAAATTAACAGCTAGTCCTTTAGTTGTCTAGAAACAAATGAGATTATATTTGTAGAGTTCTTTTGGGGCCAGTTCCTTACTACTACTTCAATTGTTTTTCACTAAAGTCAAACGTCTCCCCAAATAAAATATCTTATAACAGAATTAATGCAGAAAATAGAATCACCCACCCTAATTCATAATTATATTATTATATCAATATAATTAAGAGATTATTTGGAAAAAATGTTAATTTTAGAAGTTTTATGTAATAAAAAGAGGTTAGTGTTTCCTTATAAAAATTGGCTGATGTTCCTTGTGTTTTTGTGTCAATGGTACAATTTTGTGATACAACTTTATGAATATGCTTTATAACTGCTATGATGTACAGTACTAATTGGCATACCTGGATACTGAAACAATAACTTTGATTAATTAACCATGATCATATAATGCAACTAATGTTCATCCATAATGCATTCATTCAGCTAATATTGTGCTGTGTGAGATACCTAATTGCTTTTATTGTTATGAAGAATCTGTAGTAAAAATTAGGCACATGTGGCTCCCTATGGTAGCTCTAGAGGGATAATTCAGCAAATTAAATACGCTTTATTAGTCAATTTAAAAACGGTCTTATGAATAAAAAAAGTAGGAAGGGAGATCAAGACTTAGGAGCAGAGAAGCTAAGGTGACTAAAGTAGAACTCTCTGATATGGTGATATTTAGGCAGAAACCTGAACTAATAGAAAACAGTGTACATAATATAGTACACAGCATGTCATAAGTACTAAGTAAATGTTCATGCTTATTATTAGCTAAGAATAATTTTGTTATTCACTATACCCTTGAACTATAGCACAATAGATTTATTTTAGGAGAAAATTTTCCTGCGTTTTTAAACAAAACATACTGTTACTTTAAATCCTACTTATGATTTCCTAAGAAGAAATGGTCTCCTTGCAGTATCAACAGGGAGAAATAGCTAGCTATGTACTGTAATAATAACTCAGTAGAGAACAGAGAACAATTTACTGGTCTCCCAATTTCTTTTTAAACGAACAACAGTGAAGTTCAATCTTAAACAAAGTTTCCTGCCAACTTGTCAGATGAATGACAAGGGAAGTTGTCACTCAGCAACACAGTAAGCCTGAGCTCCTATGATGAGTCCTTACATAATTTCAAAACACTACATTGGATAACAATGCTATCCATGTAAGTCGTGAACTTGTTTTAACTGAGTCACTAAGCGTTTTTGAAATCACCCTTAATTAAAAGTTGAGCACTGATTTTCTTACAGTGAAACTTCTGTGATGACACCATATCTCTACTAATGTTTTATGATTTAAAGCACACTCTGCCTCATGCTAGAAAAATTCATTGTGACATTTCTATTAGAATTTAGCATTCTATTTCTAACAAAGGCTTTTCTTTATGCTTCTGTCAGGACAAGAATAAGATGGTATCAGGTAATGACTTTAAGTTGGGTGACCAGGAGACCTTTCCCTCTTCTGATTTAAGTCTTTGACAAACTGTAGATATATTTGGTGTAAGTCCCACCTAAGGATAGTTTTTGTCACACTTTCTGAGATGGTGTAAACATCCTTTGTTTGATTAGCCTTGAAAATGTAATTTATTTTATTTTATTTTTCAGTGATCCAAAATTCATTGTTTATGCACCACACCCAGTGCTCCATGTGATTTTTTAAAAAGGTAAATAAGTCCCATTCCTGAAGGAACTTAAGGAAGATCTTCACAATCATTGTACTTTACAATTATCTGTACTTGAATCCCTAACTCAAGTCCTGATTCCTAATATGCCCCTTCCAAGGAACGCATACCTTAAAACTGTAAGCATGTGTTTCATTTATGTCTCTTTGCTGCCCTTAGTCAGATATTGATTTGCACTGTTACTCAATTATTTTATATACATTTGTCCTGGGTTCCTTAAGAGCAGAGAATAAATTTTATCCTACTTTACTTTCCCTTCAGCACTTACTGTCATGCTGTACCCAAAGTCTGTATTGAAATAACAAAAATAACATACACCAATTTTATTTGAGAGCCTATGCTCCTCAAAATATTTTCACAAATCTTGTATTTATATGGAAACTGGAATTTACATATTTACATATGTTGAATGAATGCACTTCAACTATATGTGAATTCTTACAAATATCTAATTTGATCCTCATGGGTTGAAAAATTTTACCTTTAAGACAACATAGATGAAGAAACCAAGCTTCAGATTAAACTGTTTTAGAGAGACTTATATGTTATGTTGACTAATAGAACATAATAATAATTTTAAATAGAGACTTACATGTAGTCAGGAGTCATTAGTCAGTCTTTGTCACCTTACTCTAATCCTTTGCTCTTTGTAGTAATGTAAAATTTTCTTAGTTAATTAGAATTGGATAAATGAAGAAATAAGTGATTGAATGGAGGAAGGATGAAATGATTGAGTGAATTTCTCTTTTATCACCATGTTCCATCATCCATCTTGTAGATCCTTCTTCCACGAATATCAGATACTGATGGTCTCCATGCTTTTTCCGTCAGTCTCCAAGTTAATTTCTTTTTATTTTTAAGATTTATTTATTTATTTATATTGATTTGTTATAAACATATTACACACACATATATATATATATATATATATTTTTTTTTTTAACAGACAGAGATCGCAGGTAGGCAGAGAGGCAGGCAGAGAGAGAGGAGGAGGCAAGCTCCCTGCTGAGCAGAGAGCCCGATGTGGATCTCCATCCCAGGACCCTGGGATCATGACTTGAGCCCAAGGCAGAGGCTTTAACCCACTGATCCACCCAGGTGCCCCTCCAAGTTCACTTCTAATAGTTGCCTCACATTTGTTACAGCCATTTGATATCCACCACCTAGCTTTTCACTTTCTTAACTTCTAACTTATCATCTTTTCAATTTATTCTATTCTTTTTTAAAAAAATTTTTTTTAATTTATTCTATTCTTAAACTGAGAATCATTTTCCTCAAATTCTAATTGGATCACTCATACTAGGCATACCAAGAGATTGTCACTGGCCAATGTACCTGGTACAAACCCTTAAGCTTCTTAATTACCCCCGTCCACTCTATTTTTTTGAGTCCTCGCATCACCTACTATAACATCAAATAAAGAAAATCTATTCTCTCTCTCATGTTCATTATTCTTGCATCCTTGTCTTTCTTGGTTACTTGCTCTGCATCAATTCATACTTTTCTTCAGTTGCTACTATATTTAAACTTCACATCCTTAGGAAATAATTCTAACTACTGCTTTGAGGATACTCCAAGAACTTGTATTACATAACCCTCAGAATGTCTTTTATATATGTCCTTGTATAGATAAATGCTAATTTCTATAGTCCCTTTTCCCTTTATATTGTTACATGGAAACATAAGTTATAGTCTTCTATTTCTTTTATATCTTCCTTAGCTGTCTCTGTGAAGCCACTATCAAAGTCTGTGTTAAAAAGTGGTTTCTTCAGTCAACAAAACAAAGAGACAACCCATGGAATGAGAGAAGATATTTGTAAATGGCTCTACAGATAAAGGGTTGGTATCCAAGATCTATAAAGAACTTCTCACCCAAAAAATGAATAATCCAGTAAAGAAATGGGCAGAAGACATGGACACTTCTCCAGTGAAGACATACAAATGGCTAACAGACACATGAAAAAATGTTCAACATTACTAGCCATCAGGGAAATTAAAATCAAAACCACATTGAGATACCACCTTACACCAGTTAGAATGGCAATAATTGACAAGACAAAAAACAACAAGTGCTGGAGAGCTTGTGGAGAAAAGGGAACCCTCTTCCACTGTTGGTGGGAATGCAAGTTGATACAGCCACTTTGAAAAACAGGAGAAGGTTCCTCAAGACATTAAAAATAGAGCTACCCTATGACCCAGCAATTGCACTTCTAGGTATTTATCCTAAAGATAGAAATATAGTGAAAAGAAGGGCCATATGCACCCCAGTGTTCCTAGCAACAATATCCACAATAGCCAAACTGTGAAAGGAGCCAAGATGCCCTTCCACAGAGGAATGGATAAAGAAGATGTGGTCCATATATACAATGGAATATTACTCAGCCATCAGAAAGGATGAATACCCAATATTTGCATCAACATGGATGGAACTGGAGGAGACTATGCTAAGTGAAATAAGTCAAACAGATAAAGACAATTATTATTTCTCTTATTTATGGAACATAAAGAATAGCATGGAGGACATTAGGAGAAAGAAGGGGGAAATGAAAGAGGGGGAGAAATGGAGTAGGAGACAAACCATGACAGACAATGGACTCCGGGGATCAAACTAAGGGTTTTGGCGGTGGGGGGTGGGTGGGTGAGCCTGCTGATGGGTATTAAGGAGGGTATGTATTGCATGGAGCACTGGATGTTATATGCAAACAATGAACCATGGAATACTACATCAAACTTAATGATATACTGTATGGTGACTAACATAACAATTTTTTTAAAAAGTGACTTCTAGCCTTGGAAGGCATAGCTCTTTTTTTTTTTTTTAAGATTTTATTTATTTATTTGTCAGAGAGAGTGTGTACATAAGCAGGAGGAGAGGCAGGCAGAGGGAGAAGCAGGTTCCCTGCAGAACAAGGAGCCTAATTTGGGGCTTGATCCCAGGACATTGGAACCATGACCTGAACCAAAGGCAGACACTTACCCAACTGAGCCATCCAGGCATCCCAAGGTATAGCTCTTCACTGGGCATTTCTGATGTTCAAACAGTAATTGGTTCAGTTACCTTTCAAGGCACACAAGCAGACAACAAGTAATGTTCTCTCTTTCAAAGACTTCGCTGAGTAAACAATGGATAGTATAACTTGGTAAGATAACCAGAGTAATCTCTGTATGTTGTTAGTATGTCTGATCAAATGAGCATCTCTTTCATATGGCCTCAAACTTTCTCTTTTTTCTAGAAACAACATCTAAGTGTATATAACCTCAGACTAAAAACCTTATGTTTGTCCCGGAGAGAGCAAAATATATGGCATAATTCATGGAGAACAGTCTCCTTCAAACATAGCTGTAAAATATCTATTGGTTGACGAGGCAAGAGTATCTAGAAGCGAAGGAGCAACACTCTCCCCCCAAAAAGACAGATATTCCATAAGTTACTAGGAAAATAAAAACAAGATATAAAGATCTCTGCTAAAATAGATAATGAGGAGCAAAAAGAAACATAACGGATGGTTTTGGGAAGAGATACAATAATGATGATTAAATGATACTTAGAGACACGCACAAAATGTCTGAAATGAAGGCAGAGAGAGAAGCATTTAGTGAGAGGCTTTTATCAACTGGAAAATAGCTGTCACATGTATATGGGTCAGCACATTTGATATGTGAAGTTGCTCTAATGATTATACAAAGGAGTTTCCTCTCTTGCATGCTGTTCTCTTAGACAGAGGAGAGAAGACCAAGGCTCTTAGCTAAGGCACTCTTTTTATATGGCCACAGATAATCTGGTAATTTTGATCTCCAACACTGGTGAGTAAATTTAAATCTTCTGGCTGCTGTGATACCTTCTCTGTCTTGGTTTTACTCATGACCCCATATAGACAATGGAGGCTGCCATGTGAGAGGAACTTCAGTTTCCTGTGATATCCATATTAAAAATATTCTCTCCTTCCTCCCCAAATCAATGCAAAGACAGTCTTTGTATTTTTTTCCCCCAGATAATAGTTGGATTCCATCAGCTGGATTCCATCCCCTTCCACCAACTTAAATATCCTCGGGGCACCTGGGTGACTCAGTGGGTTAAATGTCTGCCTTTGGCTCGGGTCATGATCCCAGGGTCTTGGGATTGAGCCCCACATTGGGATCTCTGCTCAGCAGGCAGCCTGCTTCCTCCTCCTCCTCACGCTGCCTGCCTCTCTGCCTACTTGTGATCTGTCAAATAAATAAATAATTTTTTAAAATCTTTAAATTTCCTCATTAATTTTACCATTTTTCCACCTCCACCCTCCTCTTCCCTCCGTAATACTTTTTCTTACATCAAATCCCTCCTAATTTAAGCAACAGCAATGACACCAACACAAACAAACAAAACCCCTGAAAAACAGCTAAAAAGTCAAAGCGCTCTGTTTAACTTTATTCCTTTTGTCATCTTAAACTGCTACACACTTCTCAGCCCAATTACTCAATAACAGTAACATCTCTAATGCTCATTGAGTAGCTACAATATATCAGGCATTTAAATATTCTATGCATATCAGTGCATTTAATTCTCTTAATTAGGTACTTATGATATTACTTTTCACTTCATACTTTATCCCTCCACAATCTCTGGTGAAACTGCCCTTACCAACTTCTACCTCTTGAAACCAATGAGAAATTATCAACTTTATCTTATTTGACCTATGTGAAATATTGGCCCATTACTTTTTTTCTAGTTTTTCTTTATTGCATCCCATTTTCTTCCATTAAGTCCTCTTTCCACTCCTAAATGTGGCTCCTTTTCACTTTACAGTCCCTTGCTAGATAGTTTCATTCATACCCATTGGTTTTCCCAACTACGTATACGTTAGTGTTTTTTTTTTTTAAAGATTTTATTTATTTACTTGTCAGAGCGAGAGCGAGCATAGGCAGACAGAGTGGAAGGCAGAGTAAGAGGGAGAAGCAGGCTCCCTGCGGAGCAAGGAGCCCGATGTGGGACTCGATCCCAGGACGCTGGGATCATGACCTGAACCGAAGGCAGCTGCTTAACCAACTGAGCCACCCAGGCGTCCCTACGTTAGTGGTTTTTAACTCCATCTCCACCACAGATTTTTTTTCCCTTAGTTCTTATCTCGGACTATCTACTAGATATGTGTATAGCCCAGACACTGAATTTTATGTTTTCATAATGAAAATCAACATTTTGCTCAAGTATGGCCATCTACCCCGTTCCTCAAGCACAACATTAGAGTCACTCTAGTTTTCTCACTTTCTTTTTACCTCTTACAACCAAATAATCAGAAAGACCTGTGAATTGCATTTTGTTATCTCTTCTATGCAGCACCTTTCCTATACCTCTTTACTATTCTCATATTTTAAGACCTTATAATTTAACACCCATATTTATTGCAAAAATTTCTCAACTAATCTTCCTCTTTCAGCATCATTTACTTCTAATCTATTCTGTCACTTGAATGATTTTTCTAGAATTCATATCAGTCAGGGCTGCCTGAGTGGCTCAGTCTGTTAAGAATCTACCTCTTAATTTTGGCTTAGATCGTCATCTCAGGGTCCTGGGATTGAACCCCAAGAAGGGCTCCATGCTCAGCAGGGAGTCTGCTTGAGAATTTCTCTCCCTCTTCTTCTGCCCACCCCCAACACATTCTCTCTCTAATATAAATAAATAAATAAATAAAATTTGTATCACTCATAGTGCCTCTCTCTTTAAAGATTTCCTTTTTCTTTTTTCCGTCTAAGACCAGAATTACCATGATGTATAAGGGTCCAGCAAATGTAATCTTGCTTTTAAAATTAGTGGGTGTTCTTGCTGTCTATTCTCTATATCAAATAATTTATAGCTTTCTAACCATACAGTGAACTTATTCTCTATTATGATTTTGTACATATTATTCTCTTTGCAGAGAATATTTAACAGTAAACTAAATGTTCTTTTATTCAATATTTCTATTATGGAACTTAAATCAAATATTACCATAATCTACTAATATTTCTTTTTGAACTTCTTCATATGAATTCATACATTTATTATGGATAATAATAAAGTTATTTCAAGTATTTTGGCATGTGAATCTCTCTCTCCAAATACTTTTTTTTTTTTTTTTTTACAATGGTGAGAAATTTCAGATCTAAGGATCTTAATAATTTTGCAAATCAATAGGTCAAAATACCTTTGTAGTATTATCCTCTCTTGTTAGAGAAGTGTGAAGCAACTTTCTGAAGAGGGTATAATCTTTGTGAAAGTCTGAAACATGTGAAGCTTGTGTGCTAACCTGAATTTTCTAAATTTTTTAAAATCAGTCTGTCATCAAAACTCATAACACCTCCCAAGACTGCTTGGGTGGTTTGGCACCTAGAATAAGCCATGCTCACAAAGGGCACTTGGCTTATGAGTAATGGATTTCACATAATGTATCTGTCTCCTGTATGATTCCCACAGGGGCCCTTTGATCCCTCCAGATCATCCTGGACATCGAAAGAACTGAAAATCAGGGAAATACAATCTCAATCTTTTACTCTATATCCCTCAGTCCTGGGCAGCAAGCCCTAAAAAAATTACATTTCTTAGATGTATTTGAGCACACTGGAACACTGGCATACAAAACTGATTTTTTTTTTCCCCCTCCAAGGTGGATTCTTTAAGACTACAGTGAGGAAAGAGAAGTGAAAAAATCGCTACCTCATAGATGAATAAGAATATTTTTAAAAGTTCATTCTGTGCACAAAAGTATAAAAGGAACCATAGAAGTTGATTTTTTTTTCCTTTTAAGTAGTCAGTAAAGTGTTCCATTTATCCAGATTGAAAGGAAGAAAGTTTTAAGCAGCATTCTGGTGATTGCCAATAAGTTTCCATTAACTTTTCTTTTTTATTTTTTCTTTTCTGAATTTTATTCCTGAGTCCAAGTTCAGTTTACTTAACTTCTCCTCCTATCAACTCAATATATTCAGTTATGGTATCAACACAATATATAGCACATTAATATGGCACAGAGGTATATAACACATTAACCAAGATAAATTTTCAGGAAACAGGTTTTCAACTTGTCTTTTCAAGAAAGAATATACTCCTTCCAACCTACCCTGTCACTATTCTCCTCCCTTTAGTAATGTATCCAATTCGTGATTAAATTACTTATTTATTTATTTTTAAATGATCTGTTTCCCCTTTTCTCCCCTTCTTTGTTTTAGCTATCTCCCTAACAATGTTGTTTGATGTAATTTCTTCGGGACAACTTCAGGCTTCTTAGGATCACATAGCAAAAGGAGAGACAATGTTACAATTCAACCATTAGGGAAACACATCACTCTAGAAATTTCCATAGTATTCATTTTGAAGGTGTCAAATTTTTTTATTGTGAAAATACTATTTTTTAATCACCCAGTGTATTCAGTAAACAGTTTCGAATGTCCTGTCCTGTAAACATTAGGCATTGAACCTAAATTCATCTAGCTATTGTTCTGAGGAACTCCCATTTCTCCCTATCATCTCCCCATTTTGATAGGACATTTTCACTACATCCATTCTCTCTTTTACATTGAAGAGAAGGTTAGGAGAGACCACTACTTTGTCTCAGCATATAAAAAAGTGTCACAAACATGCACACAAAACTGATGGAAAAAAGCATGGGCAGAGGACCTGAACAGACATTTTTCCAAAGCAGATAGTGATCAACATCACTGATTGTCCAGGAAATGAAAATCAAAACCACAATAAGATATCTCCTCACACCTTTTAAAACAGCTGTTATAAAAAAGACAGGGGGGAAAAAATGCTGTGAGGATGTGGAAAAGGGAACCCTGGGTACAGTCAGTGAGAATGTAAATTGGTGCAGCCACTATGGAAAATAGGTTAGAGATGTCTCAGAGGAATTGAAGTAGAGCTACCATATGATCCAGCAATCCTGTTTATGGGTCTGTATTCAAAAGAAATGAAAACAGGGTTCTGAAGAGATATTGCACTCCCCTGTCCACTACAGCATTATTCACAATAGCCAAGGTATGGGAACATAAATGTTGATCACTGGATGAATGGATAAAGAAGATGTGATATACATTTAAAGTGGAATATTATTCAGCCACCAAAATGAAGGAAATCTTGGCATTTGTAACATGGATAGACCATGAAGACCTTATGCCAAGCAAGATTAGTCAGAGAAAAATACTGTATGATCTCACTTATATGTAAAATCTAAAAAAAAAACCCAAAACCCCCAAATCAGACAAACAACAAACTAAGCTCATGGATACTGATAACAGATTGGTGCTTGTCATAAATAGGGGGAGAGGGGCAAAACACATGAAAGAGGTCAAAAGGTACAAAATAAATAAGTCTCAGTTACAAAATAAATAAGTGTTAGGGGTGTAATGTACGGCATGGTGACTAAAATAATACTGTATTGCATATTTGAAAATTGCTAAGAGAGTAGATCTTCTTCAGCGTTCTCATCATAAGAAAAAGATTTTTCGGGGCACCTGGGTGGCTCAGTGGGTTAAAGGTCAGGTCATAATCCCAGGGTTCTGGGATCGAGCCCTGCATCGGGCTCTCTGCTTAGCAGAGAGCCTGCTTCCTCCTCTCTCTCTGCTTGCTTATTTGCCTACTTGTGGTCTCTGTCTGTCAAATAAATAAATAAAATCTTAAAAAAAAAGAAAAAGATTTTTCTAACTATATATGGTGATGGATGTTAACTAGACTTGTGGTAATCATTTCAGTAGATAGATAGATAGATAGATATAGATATAGATATATAGAGTGAGAGAGTCATTATGTTATACATCTGAAACTAATATAATGTTATATGTCAATCACATCTCAATTAAAAATAAAACTAAAATGTTTCAATGTTAATATGTTTTTATTAGCATTATTTTCAAGCAAGTCCTCTATATGCTTGATGCATGGTTGCAAAAAATTTCAAATCCTTAGACAAAATCATAAGAGAGACAAATCCATAAAGACTCCTAACTATATAACTATAGGAAACAAACTGAGAGTTGTTGGAGGGGAGGTGCGGGGGGGAAAGCCGGGGTAACTGGGTGACGGGCATTAAGGAGGACACTTGATGTAATGAGCACTGGGTGTTAAATGCAACTGGTGCATTTAACCAGTTTGATGATTATCAAACTCTACCTCTGAAACTAATAATATACTACATGTTAATTATCTGAATTTAAAAAATTTGAAATCTCCCCACATTTTTTTTTCAATCAAAATCTTTGTGTCACAACACAAAGGCAGAATGAACATGTTTTATATTACTGGACCAAATCTAGACTAGTCAAAAAAATGGCAAGTGAGAATCCTATCTATTCCCTTTGCACTAAATGAAAGAGTCCAAATATCTGAAGCTTCCAGGCCACTGGGAAATTTTCCAGTAGGTTAAGTAGGTGTTTTGATTAGAGACATTCACCCTTGGCTTCCTCCATGTTTTATCTCTCAGATAGTTTTCAATGTTGAATCAATTCTCAATTGTCTTTTACTTGTCTTGCCATGAAAGGAAGAATCTCTATTAGCTCATCTCCCAATGTTTCTAAGTCTGGAATTCTATAATTTCATAACTCCTGAGTATATTATTAGTGAAAAATATATTTTTTCAATTTCTTACCAACAGTCAATAGGCCTGTTTCATTTAGTAATTCAATAAATACAAGTCGCACTCAAGCTACTACAACCACTTCCCCAAATTGGCAAGGAAAAAGAGCTTGAGCCCGTTTTATACTTTGGTTTTTTAAACTCATCTCATCTGTAAAATATGAAAGCACAGTTAAAATATTCAGAGTTAAAATTCTAAGCTTGATAAATTTTAACTCCATTTAAAGATTTAATTTGTTTTAGAGAGAGAGAACATGGGGGAGAGGTGCAGAGAAGGCAATTTCCATGCTCAGTGCAAGGCTCAGCACAGGGTTCAACTTGGGGCTCGGTGCAGGTCTGGATCCTACGACCCTGAGATCACGACCCCTGAGTCAAAACCAAGAGCTGGACACTTAACCGACTGCCACCCAGGTGCCCCAATTTTAGCTCCATTTAAAAATACACTAGCAAGCATCTGAAAACCCAATATAAATATTTAAAAATCATTTACCCTTTTATTTATCCTTAAACATTGGTTCTTTTCATTAATGTAACTAGTCAGGATCCACTCCAGATATAATAACCTACAAATGAGGAATACTTCTTATATTTACAAATCCAGTAATAAGCACAATGCCCAAAGTGACAGAAGAGTCTTCTGAATCAGAATATATCCGATTTTATTACTGAACAAATTTGAAGATTACATAACATTATATACAGGGTGCTAGAGACTCTTTTCTTTCTATTCAATGAAAATGTAAAGGTCCTAATAGTTAGATATTTATATAAGTTGTTATATTCATTCATTTGCATACTGAAAATATATCTATTGAGTGCTTACTAAACAAAAAGACAAAAGCCCTAAAGATATTTTTTCTTCAAATATAACAACATATTAAAGTCTATCCTAATCAATTTTTTGGTCATACAAACCTCAGTGTTGCTTAGCTATCAGATCTTTTAAGAGAAAGCTTTCAAATAGAAAGTAGAGAAAATATGAAGACAGGGGCAGGTTAAAGGACACAAGATGAGATCATGAGTGCCAGAGCACAGAATTGAACTACATCAAAATTTCATTGAGAACAATTCCTGCTGAGAATGAACATGATCTGTTAATAAAATTTGAGAGTTATATTGTGGCTACTAGAATTTTATAAATTGGGGAAGACCAACGGAAAAAGATACCACATAGAAGAATAACATGAAGAAAAGAATAAGCAAACCTTTAACGAAACATCCTTTTATTGTAGTCTAATTGAAATTCTGGCAATATAGAATTGGAGATATTCAAGAAGCCATATACTGTATTAAATCACAGCTCCTGACACATACTGACTTTGATTTCTAAAGGGTAGGTTTTTAAATTTTTGTTTTGCTGTTGCAGTTGTTTTGTTTTGTTGGTGGTGGGTTGTTTGTTTGTTTTTGTTGTTTTGGGGTGGTTTTTTTTTTTTTTTTTGTATAACCCAAAATAAACATCTGATACTAACATTTAAGTAGAACCCAGTAGCACAAATCAGAGTCCTAAAGATACATTTCAGCTAGTGTCTCTCACTACCTTTGGTCTGATTATGTCTAGGGCAAGGATGGTGTATGTTTGGTGTCTGAAAGTTACTTTCAAAACCTAATTCATGTTTTAAGGTACCTATAGGATTGCTCAACCATATGCCGGGATGATCAGAGCCTTGAGAGGAAAACATTGTAGACATAAACAAAAACAATTCAAATAAGAAAGTACAGAGGCTATTTACACAAAGTTTGCTATAGCAAGGGAGTCAGCCATCATATGAATTTGGTCTAGACTCAAAGGCAGGCTAGGAAGTAGCAAAACTTTATAATGAAAAAGGGAAGATTTCAAGTATGCCTTAATTGGAAGTTATTGTCTTGGGGTAGCTGATGGCCCACTAACTAGAAGTAGGGTGTTCTATGTAATTGATTAGGGAAGTGTATTTGGCTTTCTCTGGTTGGTTCTGAGCTGGAAGTAGAAGCACAAATGAAGAGAGTTGGCAGTTACAGACCACATCCTAACTGTTCTGGACTGGGAGCTGCCCAGCTGTGGCTCAGAGTTCTGTTGTCATGTAGGCTGGCCATAGTCCAACTGTGTATTCAGTCTGTCAGCATTTAATAGGACAAATCAATAAATGTATATTTTATGGTATCATGTATTATCTGAGTCTTCATGTCACACTCTTTTATCATTTCTGAAAGAAGAAGGAAAAGAATGAAATGTCAGTTCAATAAATAATCCTGAAAAGGAATTATACAACATTTATTTGACAGCAACAATGTTGAATGCCTCATAGGGTGACACTTTTAAATTTTTTATGCTGGGGGAAAAAAAGCAAGAAAGGGCAGAAGTGCATGATTCTCCAATTTAAAAACCTACTTCGACATTGATGCAAATAGGAGTCTGAATTTTGGGCTGGAGACAGAGGACATTTCAAAGGCCCGAGTCAATAAATGTCAACAGAAGAAAGAAATGAGAGGCATGGCGCCATATTTCCCCTGAACATGCTGCTGATTACACACACCGGTGATGAAGAATACCCATCTGGGCTTCCCTAATGTGCTTTGTGAGATCAGGTGGGTACATAACGCCAGTGTTGTGAATGACACCCTGGTAAACTGGCCTGGTTTCCTGTGCCAAGATAAGCAGAAATTGGAAGTAAAACTTTTTCTCCACAAAGAAACATAGTTTTGTAGTTGTTTTGTTTTTGTAAGCTAAACCTACTCCCACACTGGTACACACCACCCCATGCACACCCACGCAGCCCCTATTCATCGAGAAAACAAAGGCGAGAGCTGTGCCTCTGCGGCTCCTGGAGTTCAGCTCTCGTGTTTGGACATCTGCTGGGTGTAATGGTACCTCTGAGTTTGCTTCCAGAAAGCCATGATTACCTCAGGCTCTCCAGAAGTGACCATTGTTTCTAATTATTGCAGCATGGGAAGCCAAAAAGAAACTATTTGGCAACCAAATGTTTCACAAAACTATAAGTTAAAAAAAGAGTTGCTTGATACAGATATAAAAATACAGTGGTGCTCTTAGGAAAAAGCTGTTTTTCCTTTTGGGAAATGTTTTCATCTTTTTTATGTGCAGGCAGAGCTTCAAAATCTACATTGCAGATAGGAGAGGGTAAATGGATAATTCAGTACAGTATAAAATCCAAAAGTCATTTGTGGTTATGTTTGGAAAGGGTTATGGAATTTCTTTTTATTCTCCAAATACATTTGCATTATACAACTTGCACGACATAAATTCAAAGATGTGGAAATTACAGTAATCCGTCCAAGTGATCTGATCTTTGTATCTGTCTGTCTAGATGACCTGAGTGAATATAACTCATTTTTTCTGAATAGAATTTTAAAATTCCTTTCCTATGTTAGCTATGTAATTATTTATTTATTTTGATAATCTTTTGAAAAATTAAATTCCAATTAGTTCATTTATAGTGTAATAATAGTTTCAAGTGTACAATAATATAGTGATTCAGCAATTCCATACACCTGGTGCACATCACAAGTGCCTTCCTTATTCCCCATCACCTATTTCACCCAGCCCCCACCCAGTCCCCCTATGGTAACCATCAGTTTGTTCTTTAAAGTAAGAGTCTGATTTTTGGTTTGCCTCTCTCTCTTTTTTCCCCTTTGCTCACTTGCTTCTTAAATTCCACATAGGGGTGAGATCATATGGTTTTTGGCTCTCTCTGACTTATTTCATTTCTCATAATACTCCCTAGCTCCATCTATGTCATTGCAAATGGCAAGATTTTATTTATTTATTTTTTTAATGGCTGAGTAATATTCCATTGTACTTTTTTATAGCTTGGCTAACTTTCTGGTATTTTGCTTATCCTAATATAAAAATCACTTTAAACTTCCTGGTCCTAGAACAAGGACAAATGAGAAGGAAAAAGCTGAAGATGTCAGCTCAGCAGCAGGCATAATCCTACCTGGGATAAAAATGTACACCAACCTCTTTATCTTTTCTTCTCTTGATCTCAAGAATGCTTTTGCTGCCATATTCAAATTGTCCTTCAAACATGTCTTGCTTCTCCTATTCTGACTGTATGCCTTTGCTTATGCTCATCTTCCTTCTAAGTTTCAGTTCAAAGTCCATTTGTTCCATGAAAGAGTTTCTCTTGGGCACAGCCTCTTCTAAGCTTCTATCCCACCTCAGTTGTAAAACAGAAATCTTTCTAAAGTATAGCTTATCCTTTCAATCAATTTAAGAATTCTTTGACTTAAGGGACCCTTTCC
The DNA here is from genome assembly GCF_030435805.1 of Mustela lutreola. Lineage (NCBI taxonomy): Eukaryota > Metazoa > Chordata > Mammalia > Carnivora > Mustelidae > Mustela > Mustela lutreola. The sequence goes on along the minus strand of NC_081297.1, from coordinate 75,603,740 downwards.
AAATGCAGACTATTATTCAAAGTGCCTTACCCATTATTATCTTAGAATTTGTTGATTGATAACTCCTTTTGGAAAAGCACTGATGGCATTCAAATTTTTGCTGCTGAAAATGATTTAGATAAAGCCCCAAACCACTCTTTAAATGCCTAACTATATGACATGCTTTGCCAGGGCCCAAACAAACGGAACTTCACATAAATTCCAGGAATTTCTAATTTTATCTAGTTCTTCCTCTTACATCTTTGTTTTGTTTTGTTTGTTTGTTTGTTTAGATATGGAGCTCTTCGAACATATCTTTAAATATTTAAAAAAACATTTTTTAACAGGGAGCTCATTTTTTCTCTTCTCCCATCTAGTATTTTTTTTTTTTTTAAAGACTTATTTATTTATTTATTTGACAGGCAGAGATCACAAGGAGGCAGAGAGGCAGGCAGAGAGAGAGATGCTTGGAAGCAGGCTCCCTGCTGAGCAGACAGCCCGATGTGGGGCTTGATCCCAGGGTCCTGGGATCATGACCTGAGCGAAGGCAGAGGCTTTAACCCACTGAGCCACCCAGGCACCCCTAGTATGGGTTTTTTTTTTTTAAAGATTTTATTTATTTATTTGAGAGAGAGACTGTGAGAGAGAGCATGAGCGAGGAGAAGGTCAGAGGGAGAAGCAGACTCCCCATGGAGCTAGGAGCCCGATGCGGGACCCGATCCCAGGACTCCAGGATCATGACCTGAGCCAAAGGCAGTCGACTGTCCAACCAACTGAGCCACCCAGGCGTCCCCTTCGTATGGGTTTTAAAAGCCAAATGAACCTATGTGCAAATCTTGATTTTGCCACTTGCTAATGCATCAATAACATCTCTAAGATTTATTCACTTCTTCAGTAAAAGGTAACTGAGAACAGTAAAGCCTGTCTGATAGAGCGGGTATTAGTATAAAACACTTAGGTTGATAATAAGGATCAAATAAAATTATACAATAGCATTCAAGATCTGCTATTATTATTGTTATTATTTGTATATACCCTTTTCATAGTCTCAAAATCCCCTTACTGAAATTCTCTTACTAAATTCCCTTACTGAAGATTATACAGACTAAAGAATTAAGTTGTAAGTCCTTAGTCCCCATTCCAGTTGCAGGACTTTCCTGGGGATAACATCGATCTAAAATAATAACTCTGTGGATATAAAACATGGGATAGTCAGGCTGTATACACCTCCCACATTTTAAGTGTTTGTAGATATTGAAGTTAATAAAATGCAACTGTATTAGGTTCATTGGTACTTTTAGCAATTTTAACATTTTCTATATTACCAGATGGCTTAAAAAAATGGCAAAGAAGAGGTGGGGAAACACTTTATTATGGAATCTGGATATTCTTTCTGAAGAAAATGAGTAACTATTATATTCTCCTCTCTGTGATAAGAAATAGAAAAATGCCTAAGATCTGGATCTTACCCTAAAAAAGATCTTTATTTATTCTGATACTGTGAGTGGTGGGATTAAAATAGTTTGATGAGGGGATCTTTCAAGTTAAAATATTTTTACAGCTTCAGAGAAGATTTGAGAGATTGAAGGAGGTATTTGGAAAATTGGAGGAGATATATTGCTAATGCAATAGCGTAAGACAAAAGAAGTTGTAGAGGGAAGGATTTTGTAGCGTGAAATGCCTGCAATTGCTGGAAAGGATAAATTTACAAAACCAGGTCAAGCATTGCTGTAGGAAAATATATCAGATTATGATTTGTGGTCGTTCAAAATGAAAGCAATGGAATGGATGCTTTACCCAGTGGGTCAATTAACTAGAGCCCATTATATAGTAATGACAGACTATGACAGGATGTAATTCTAATAAATATTAAAGTAGATTTATATGGATTCCTATGGAAAGCTCTCCAAGATATAATATTCAGTGTAAAATCATAATGATGAACAGAACAGACAATGTGGCCCTAATGATCCTACTTGTATAAAAAATGGTCTAAATATAAGTGTATCTATATACATTTATATACTTCTTTTTTTCTGGAAACGAATGAAAGTGTTTCCTTTTAACTCAGAAATAGGACTCATGTTTGGAATTCTGTAAGTTATTATCATTGTTGAGAGTCTCCAAAGAGATTTCTAATAAATAGATTACTTCTTCCCCATCAAAGTCATTATTAGTCACTTGAGAAACAAAATAATGGGGGAAAAGGCCACCTCACTTTCATACAGATATGGGTCAGAATGGAGTAAGTTGCAGGGTGTGAAACTCAAATAGATCTGCTAACTGAACATCAGAAAGAGACATAGTCACCCTTATTTTTCCCATACCAATCTTTTACTAACTGTGGATGCATCCACTCTCGAGAACTAGTGGACAGCTTACTCCTTGAAGATGGACAGATCCACAGAAGGGAAAGGAGGGTAGAAGTGACCCAAACATGCCTATTCGTTCCTGTCAAATTTATGAAGATTACCAAATTTACCAGTAGGATATTTCTTTAGGAGTAGAGTGAATAAAGGGAAAATAGAATCATAATTTGCTCATAGAGGCCAGGAGTGAGGAGAAGTTTCCTCTTACAGTCATTTGATACCTTCCTGTAACATTTTAATTTTTTACCATGTACAAATTGTACTTTTATAATAAAGCCAGTTGAATATTATTTAAAGTATATTCTTACTCTATAATTTTATAACCTTGAATAACAATTAGAACTGTCTAGAAATGAAAAAGAATGCCTTATAATTCATTCTTTCATTTAATTGCTGTATGCCAGAAACTGCTTTCATTATTGGAGACTCAGGGCACCCTGGCAGCTCTGAATAGACATGGTTATAGGGGAATGGAAGCAGAGAGGTAACAATTGTGTTGCCCATCATGGGAGCTGTCATAGAACTAGAGGTCTTGTGATCCATTGGTAGAGGATTTTGGTAAACCAGGATATTAGGACTGGGAATGATCTGCACTTTGAGACCTGGATGAAAATGAAGCCCATAAGTGCAACATGTAAGTTGGGTCAGAGCACAGAAAGTGGGGACACACAGACCAAGAATGCTGAAGATATGAAGGCAGAGTACCCTGTATACTACTTATGGCAACCAGGAATATGGTCACAGATCAGAAAGATATAATAAAAATGCTTTTTGTGTAGTTCAACATGTGAGAAAAGATATTTTATGTAGAAAAATAATCAATGAATTCAGGTTAGTTAGTGTAGAATTTTATCTTGAATACTTACTGAATATCTACCATTGGCCAGAGACCATACTAGCCACTCTCAGATACCACTTGAGTAGGCAGAAACCCTGCCCTCAGGTGCTTATAATCTCTTAGGAGAAATAATACGGTTATATAAATAATTATAATATGATGATGGATTTTATGACTGCTTTTAAATTGTGCCGCAAGTACTTGTGTACATATTGATCTACCCTAATAAACACCTCCTTGGGGGAGGATCTGTGTTATCTTCCTCTTTATACCCCTAGTTCTTCACAAGTGTTTGGCGGCTGAGAAATGGTGAATGTTTGTGGAATATATGATCCAATGGTGAAGCTCAAAGGAAGTGGATAGTATGAGCGACAACGGGGAAGAGCAAAGGCTTAAAGTAGTTGGGAGAATTTGATCTAGCTCTTGGAAAAAGGATATTTTGTTTTGTTTTTGATAGGCAGAAATCCATATGAAAGTGAAAGGCAATCAATGGACACCTGGGTGGCTCAGTAGGTTAAGCCTCCCACTCTTGATTTCTGCTCAGGTCATGATTTCGGGGTTGTGAGATCAAGCTCCAAGCCCAGAATCTGGCTCCTTGCTCAGCAGGGAGTCTGCTTAAGATTCTCCCTCTTTCTCTTTCTTTGCCCCTCCCCCAACTCAACCTCTTTAAAAAATGAAGAAGAAGATATTCTGACCCCAAAGTTACTAAATTAGTTGACATTGGGTTGAAATTCCAATTCTTATTCCAGGCTCTAAGTCATGAACTTTACGGCTTCAAGATTTTACGTCAAAGCTGCAAAATCAGGTGGGTATAGAGTTTAAAAGCAGCGATTCTACACTTGCTGGCCTACAGAGTGAGCCTCCTGACTCCAGAATCATGGTAATTACTTTTTCCACAACCCACCACTCTCTGTCTGACTTTCCTCACAGCCCTGCTATCACCTCACAAGCTCTCAGATAGGCATTTTAGAAGACTTGCCCTTCTTGGAGTGCTTGCGCAGCTCAGTTAAGTACCCGACTTTTGATTTGGGCTCAGGTCATGATCTCAGAGTCATGAAATCAAGCCCTGCATCTGGCTTCATCCTGGGCAGGGAGCCTAATTGGGATTCACTCTCCCCATCTCCCTCTACTCCTGCTCCCACCTATTTATTATAAATAAATAAAGGAAAAAGAGGAGAGCCTAGGTGGCTCAGTCCACGAAGCATTTGCCTTCAGCTCAGGTCATTATCCCGAGGTCCTGAGATCAAGCCTACCTCCGGCTCTTGCTTCTCCCTCCCCCTCTGCTGCTCTGCCTGCTCTTCTCTTTCTCTCTCTTTCAAATAAATAAATAAAATTTTGAAAGAAAGAAAGAGGGAGAGAGAGAGAAAGAAAGAAAGAAGGAAGAGAAAGAAAATGAAACGTAATCAAAACGTGTGAGTATTGGTCCTGACTTCTTTCCATGCTATAGTTCACTATGAATAATGCCAAAATGGCAGCGAGGGAGTTGGCAAAGCACAATGAAAGGGACAGAAAGTATCAATGACAAACCTGCTCTCAAGTCTCTACAGAGAATGTGAGAGAAATATGCCTAAATAGATTCATGGCCTGAGAGAGTAATATGATATTCACATTTTTTAAAGTTGGGTGCAAACTGTCAGATGAAAAGTGAGTCAATGAGCAGGAGTTTGCATAAGTAAAAATGCCATTTTCCTTAATTTTTTTTTAAAGATTTTTATTTATTTATTTGACAGACAGATCACAAGTAGGCAGGCAGAGAGAGAGAGGAGGAAGCAGGCTCCCTGCTGAGCAGAGAGCCCAATGCGGGACTCGATCCCAGGACCCCAGGATCATGGCCTGAGCTGAAGGCAGAGGCTTTAACCCACTGAGCCACCCAGACGCCCCATTTTCCTTAATCTGAAGTAAAAAAAAGCTAGTAAGCACAAATAATGACTATACTTGAATCACAGTCATAAAGCTTGTCTAGAAAATGTCCCTTGAGATTTACATTAACGTTTTGGGATACTAGAAAGCATACTACCATCTAGAGAATACCTGACGATATAGAGAAGATATAAAAGGTGGAAGTAACTTCCTCCAGATGAGTAAAGGAGTTCCAGATGTGTGCTGTGTTGTTTTCATCAGCCAAGAACAAAGGATTTTTATGTTTGACTTGGAAAACAGCACTTTCTACCCTTCTGCTTCTGAAAAGAAAATAGAGGAAACTAGATAAAGAAAAAATTCAGTATTTGGTTAGTCATTTATTTAAGTTTTAAGATAAACTAGGCCTGTAGTGAAGAAAACAAAAACAAAAACAAAAACCATTTAAATACAAAAGGAAGTCCTATCATCCTGAGGCAATATCCATGTGGTGAACTTCTCAAAAGTGCTCTGGTTTGGGGCACCTGGGTGGCTCAGTGGATTAGGCCTCTGCCTTCAGCTCAGGTCATGATCCCAGGGTCCTGGAATCGAGCCCTGCATTGGGCTCTCTGCTTGGCAGGGAGCCTCCTTCTCCCTCTTGCTCTACCTGCCTCTGTGCCAGCTTGTGATCTCTCTCTCTGTTATAATAAATAAATAAAATCTTTAAAAAAAAAAAAGTGCTCTGGTTTCTATGCTTTTCTGTCTCTAAATTCCAGTAAATTCTTTTATATTCTTTTCATTTTAACTGCTCAATTTTATGTATATGTCAATTAATGCCACTTTAAAAATACTAAACTATAATTCACATTCTGGCCATGAACTTCTTTTTTCTGCATCTCTCCCGTCCTCATTCTGGCCGTACTTGCTTTTGTACCTCATGGAATTTTCTAACCTCTAGTCACCCCACAATTTCTTAGTCCACCATATCTGCATGTCTTGTTTTCCATTCCTATTTACTGAAAGAAAGCCAAGTCATAGGGGGTTCCTCCGGGTTTGAATATTGGCAAAAGTAATAACTCAGATTTGGTTTGAGATCCCATTCAGTTCAGTTTAATATTAAACCAAATAAGAAACAGCAGATTATTCTCCAAATAAGAATATAAGGTGACTGAATGGTTACAGCTCCTAGACTATCTCTGGTTCCAAATAAGTTGCATTTGAAATTAAGAAGTATGCTAGAATTTAACAAACTTCCAGATCCAAATAACCACATTGTAGATACAATACATATCATAGATTTCATTCCTTTGCAAATTCTAAATGCCTTTTATTAATTATCTTTTTGTGTAAGCCACTTCTTTAAACATATGGAGGGGTACCATTGCTATCATATGTTTTCCAAAATCAGCTGGGCCACAGTCCCATTTGTCAATTTTTGGATAGATCCTGGTACTTCTCTTCCTGAATTCTCAGCAATGGCTCTTCCAAAAACTTAAGACACCTTTAAAGCTTCCTAACCCACATTTATCCCTCTCTTTCTTAGCAAATAACTGCTTCGTGGTCCTTCAAGAAAAATTAATAGTAACAGGTATGGGTTTATTCAAATTCCTAGACCCACACTTAAAAAAAGGGTTTAGATTAGAAGACAATATGACTCCTCCCTTGTTCACTAAAAATTTTGCCCTGGACCCCAATTTCTTCTTTACTTTACATTCTTTCTTCATCTATTCTTTCTTTGCCTATGTTTTTAAGTACTCTCTCCAACAGTTTTTTACCTATAGTCAATAGTATGTCTTAAAACAATAGTTTTTACCAGCTATCTCCACTTCTATGAACAGAAAATATATTTCCATTTATTTGTGTTTTTGTCGATTCCTTCCATTAATGTCTCAAGAGTTCTCAACGTACAGATCTTTCACCTCCTAGGTTAAATGTATTCCTAGATATTTTATTCTTTTTGATGCAATTGAAATGTGATTGTTTTCTTATTTTCTCTACTGATAGCTGCTAGTGTATATAAAAACAATTGCTTGTTATATATTTGTTTTGTATTTTACAACTTTATTGAATTAAATTATTAATTCTGTTTGTGGTAGATTATTTAGCATTTTCTATAGAATATCATGTCATTTGCAAATACAGTCTTACTTCTTCCTTTCTGATTTAGATGCCTTTATTTACTTTTCTGTGCCTAGTTGCTCTGGCTAGATCCACCAGTAGTATGTTGATTCAGTGAGAGAATGGGCATCCCTACCTTGTTCTTAAGCTTATGAGAAAAATTTTCAGATTTTCCCCATTGAGTATGATATTAGCTATAGACTTGTCATACATAGTCTTCATTCTTTTGAGTTACATTTCTTCTATAACCACTTTGTTGAGAATTTTTATCATGAATGGATGTTGCATTTTGTCAAATTCTTTTCTGCATCTTTTGAGATAAATATATGATTTTTATCCTTTTGTTAAATTAGTGTATTACTTTTATTGATTCACAGATGTTGAATCATCCTTGCATCCCTGGAAAAAATCCCATTTGGTCATGGTGTAAGAACCTTTTAATTTATTATTAAACCCCATTTGCTAATATTTTGTTGAGGATTTTTGCATCAGTATTCTTCAGGGATATTGGTCTATAATTTTCTTTTTTTGTAGTGTTCTTACCTGGTTTTGCAATCAGGGTAACGATGGCCTCATGAGGTGAGTCTGAAAGTATTCACTCCCCTTCTCTTTTTTGGAAGAGTTTGAAAAGGATTGGTATTAGTTCTTCTTTAAATGTTTGGTAGAATTCTTAAGTGAAACCATCTGGTCCTGAGATTTTCTTTTTTGGGAGGTTCTTGATTACTAATTAAGTCTCCTTACTGATAATTGGTCTGTTTACATTTTGAACTTCCATGATTTTGGCAGGCTTTTATGTTTCTAGGAATATATCTATTTCTTCTAGGTTGTCCAATTTGGTGGCATATAATTGTTTATAGTTGTCCATTATGATCCTTTCTATTTTTGTAATGCCAGTTAAAATATCTCCTTTTTCATTTGTAATTTCATTTAATTTAGTCCAGTCTCTTTTTATCTTGGTAAGTCTAGCTGAATAGTGGTCAATTTTGTTTATCTTTTCAAAAAGTTAGGTAGAGGTTTCATTGATCTTTCCTATTATTTTTTGTCTCTAATTCATTTATTTTTGTTTGGACCTTTATTCTCTTCCTTCTACTAAATTTGAGATTAGTTTCTTTTTTCTTTAGTTCCGTGAGGCTTAAACTTAGATTGTTTATTTGAATTCTTTTTTTTCCCCTGAATGTAAGCATTTATCAATATGAGCTTCCTTCTTATAATTACTTTTGCCATATCCCTTTAGTTTTGGCATGTTGTATTTCTCTTTATCTTCGTCTTAAGAGATTTTTTAATTTACTTTTTAATTTTTTTTTTTTTTGACTTCGTGGTTGTGCAGGAGCATGTTGTCTAATGTCTACGTATGTGTGAATTTTCCAGTTTTCTTTTTGTAATTGATTTTTATTTTCATATCATTGGGGCTAGAAAAGAAACATGTTATGATTTCAAACCTGTCAAATTTATTGAGATTTGTTCTGTGGCTCAACATATGATCTACTCCTAAGACTGTTCTATGTGCATGTCAGGAGAATATGTATTCTGCTGCTGCTGAATGGAATGCTCTATAAATATCTGTTAAGTCCATCTGATCCAATATGTAGTTTAAGTTCAGTGTTTCCCTATTGCTTTTCCATCTGGATGATCTATCCATTGCTGGAAGTTGTTTTTGGATAAAAGAGACCTATGAGCATTTTGGGAAAGAGAATATTGAATCATTCAGAAGGACAATACTAATATTATTACAATATTTCTTTTTTATTTACTATGTACTGGGTACTGTTTAATATGCTATATGCATTATCTCATTCCATCTTTATGAGAGCCATAATTATTAATTCATTTTACAAATGAATACAATGAGGCACAAAATGACTAAAATACTTTCCCAGGGTCACAGAATAAATATGTAGTAAAACCAGAATTCAGAGTGGTGATTTGGACTGACATCTTGTGTTTATTACCACTATAGTATAGTTTTGGGGAACATGGTAGAAGTACAGCATAAATTAATGCTTATCAAACTTAAAAATGAAAATAAGTTATCTGGGAATCTTATAAAAATGCAGAATCTTGTTCATTACATCTCTTATGGTACCTCAAGATCTTCATATCCAGTAACTCCCAGGTTATTCTTATTCTTATTCTGCTGGTCTATAGCTTTAACAACAAGCTATGTTTTTCAAATAGATTAGAGAAGCCAAAGAAACTGAAAGGCATTTAGTAACCCCTTAAAGAATTAAAAATAAAATAATATTATCAATCTGGATATTATATATAAATTAATTTCAAAATCTATACAAGCCAAATTCAAAAAGGGTATGTCTAAAACCTTTAGAAAAGTGATTCTGCCATTGGAAGAAGTATTGGAGGAGTGAAAAGTGGTGGGGTTTCACTTCTTCATATAAATAGATAAATAGGTAAACCATAAGGTAGGGGAATGACATCTTTCAAATAGGTAAATAAATTTGAAGAGATCAGAGATTATAATAATAAAGAGAAAAAATTTTACCATGTTTATAATTTATATTACTCAATTATACATCTTTTTTTTAAGTCTGAATATTTAATAATATTAAACTTAAAATATAAAATTTTAACACATGACACCATTGTATAACAATCTTTCTTTTTAAAAAAGACTTTAAAAAAATCAAGACTTTTTCTTAAGAGCAGTATTAGGGTCACGGCGAATTTGAAAAGAATGTACAGAGATTGTCAATATATTTCCTGCCCCAAACAAGCATAGTCTCCCCCAATAGCAACGTCCCCCACCAGAGTGATACATTTATTACAACTAATGAACTTACACTGACACATCATCATCACCCAATATCCATAGTTACCTTAGAGCTCATTCTTGGTGGTGTACTTTCCAGGGGTTTGGACAAATGTGTAATTAGATGCATTCATCATTATTATATGATACAGAACATTTTTGTTGCCCTCCAAATTCTCTGGCTCTGCCTAAGTGTCTCCCTCCTTTCTCCCCCAGCCCTGACAACCACTAAACTTTTTACTGTCTCCATAGTTTTGCCTTTTTCCAGAATGACATATGCTTGAAATCATAACAATATGCAGCCTTTTCAGATTGTTGTTTGTTTTTCTTCATTAGTAATATGCATTTAAGATTTTCCCATGTCTTTTCATGGCTGAACAGCTTACTTCTTTTTAGTGGTAAGTAATGTTTCCTTGTCTAGATGAAACACATTTTATTTATCATACAGTTACCTACTGAGGAACATGCTGGTGGCTTCCAAGTTTTGTAATTATGATAAAGCTGCTATAAACATCTGTGTGCAGGTTTTTGAGAGGTTATAGATTTTTAGCTCCTGTGGGTAAATACCAAGGAATATGTTTGCTGAATCTTGTGGAACCCACTTTTTTTAGGATATATTTTTCTAGTTTATAAAATTTTACTTCTCAGTGCCTCTCAATACTGGGAAAATCTATTAAGTTATGTATTTAAGAAGTCAAGGGATAGATACCTAATCTTTACCTTCAAGTGTTGATTGTCTTGCATAAAATACCAGTAGGAATAGTGTTTCTTCTTGCAAAAGTATTTTCCACACACATATTTACAAGCACCGTTTACTATTCATGGTAAGTCAAAGATTAAAAAACCATCAAATTTCCAGTTTACTATGATAAGTATATCTATTTAAAATACTTATCTTTAATACTTGATAGATTTGTAATTAGGCCTTTGTATTTTCTTTTCCTCCAACATCACACCGTCATTGAAACCAGTGTTTATAAGTCTATAGGCAGCCTGATAACCAGACACAACAGTCTTGTTAGTTATATTCAGCTAGTTCTTGGTTATCTGTGGTGATTGAAGGATGATAGCATAGAAAAGTGAAATCATCTTAGCAGATGGGTATAACCAGCTCTACCCTAGTTCATTCTATTAGCAGATATGTTTAGTGGGTAGCCAACAGGCTTTTTTGAATTTCATTTCCTTTATTATTCCATTTCCAGACACTTCCTACTAAATAAATGTTAATGAGCAAGAAGGCAACCAAAAGTCAGGAAGCAAAAAGAGAGAGGGAGAAGCAAGGGGAGCAGATAGCTCCTAAACTAGAAAATCAGATCATGAATAATAACAGATTGTGCTGGTCCCATTCCTGTAGGAATACAAATGACCATTACATCCTCATACTGGAAAGAAATGCAAGTCTTGTTTATCAAATATGTAAATGTGCTGAAAGAAATGCTCCACTCAATTATTCTCTGTCCATTTTTAGGCTGTAGTTGAACATATGTTCCATTCTTAAATATTTTTTATTTTTCCTCCAGGATTTTATACCCTGTTTTCTTTACGAGCATTTTCCCCCAATTTTTGCCTTTTTATTCAGTTGATTATGATGGACACATCCAATTTGTTCCAGTCCTGCCAAATCTGTTTACTACCAAGAAAAAGGTGAACTATTAAAATGTGCCTGCTTTGATTATTAAGCTTTTAGGAAAAGACGTCACTAGAGCTTCTTCTTTTTCTTTTCTTTTCTTTCTTTTTTTTTTTTTTTTTTTTCCTTAACCTCTGTCCAAATTTCCTGAATACAATGTGCTGGTGTTAGGCTGAACAACCTGCCAATCCTCCTTAGTGCCCGCAGTAGGATAAGAGGCCAGTAATACAGACCTCTTACTGAATGCAAATATAATTTTGGTGCAGAAATTAATGACCGTAATTTTGTTTTGAATAAACTAATCTCCAGGTAGCAACATTAACTTTAGTATGCAAGATGGTTATTTATTGTAAAGGTATTGTGAATGATATTTGATCTAAAATGACTTTAGTTATTTATTTGATCTCAAATAAACTTTAGTCATAAATTTAATAGCAAAAACATCTACATTGTATTTAGTAAACATTGCTATCCCCCATTAAACACACATAAATTTCCCTGCTTTCTTTTAAGTTTCATTCCTTCTAATAAACAAGCGTGATAGTCTGACTCCCATTTTTTGAGTTTCGCGGACAAATTTTAAGTCTTGGCCTTCCCTTTTCTTTTTCTGCTCTATATCTGGCAATCTGATACTGAAGTCCCAGTGTTTCTTCTTTTGGTGCAGGCAGGAAGTTCAGACCATGCCTGGGTCACCCCCTAATCATGTAAAATCCCTAAGCCAGTCTCTCTGCCGTGTTCTCTCACGACATTTTTGGACCAGCTTGAGAGGCCTATCCTGCTCTGCCAAGAAAACTTCATTCTATGAGTAATAAATCTCTCAACCCCTTATGATCTGAGTGTTGTTATCATCTGTCTTGATACCAGCACCGAATCTGGGGGTGGGGATCCATCATCCTACTTCTTTGGAGTTTTCCAACAAGAAAACCAACTCCTCTGACTACAGGTCCTTCAGGTCTTCACACATTCGTGTATTAATTCATTTACTTAATGCAATATCATGATGTAAAATACTTTAGTTTTGGCCACAGGAATCCTAAAATCTCTACCAACTGGTTCTAACCCAGGATAGTTCTCAACAAATGGGGTCCACAGTAACATTCTAACAACCATCCTATGGCAGATCCCACATGTTGGTGTGAGTTGGCCTCTTTTAGGGCTGACTATGTCTCTTGGGTAGTAAACTGCATAACTGGGAAGGAAATGGAAAAGTGAAAATATTCAACTTTTTTTAAAAGCCTGTAAATAAGAGGTTAAAGCAAGAAGACAGCTCTGAGGGTCACTCACCCTCATGGCTACTGCCTGCCATCCTTGGCCAACAACTATAGCCCAGCAGCTTCCCCTGTGGCTTCTCTCTCCCACCATTTTCTCCTCCTGGGCATCCAACCTGAAGTGTAACCTTCTTTTAATATGTAAATCAGACGACTGGGCTTCTCTGGTAAACCCTTCAGGGGCTTTCTTACTGCTCTTCAAGGGTAGACTCTACCATTCAGCAGCACCTTCCACTTTCATCCCCTCTCTCACATATCCTGACCAGACTGGCTGCTTTAATCGCTGAATTCTCTGAAGTCTAGACCTTCAAACGTACTAGTTTAAAATACTATCCCTCATCTCTGCTTGCCCGACTTCTGTTTCATATCTCAGATGAATGCTTCTTCGCTCAGACATGCCTTTCTGAGTCCCCTCCATCTGACAGGCCCGCCTCTATTTCTAATAGAACACTCTTCTTTTTCTTTCTCAATTCTTATCATAATTTATAATTATATGTTTGATTTGGTATTTGTTTACACAGCCAGACAGGAAAAATCCATCAGGGAAGGGGGCATGTCTTTTTTGGTCATTCTTGGGAGACGAGTCTCAGGTCTCTGAACCATCTTGATGGTGGAAACACTGCTTTTGCCCCGCCAGCCTTGGAAGATACAGTTTCCCCCAGGCAGGAATTGTGATTTTCTTACCGTCCACGACAATATGGCTGTCTTCATCTAGATCAAGGGTTAGACATGCTTCCTGCTCAATTAAAGACTTGGGCTCCCTAATCTCAGGGTTCCTCTCCTGTGACACACTCTACTGTGTGTGTACCTGCCATCTGACGCTCTCTGCAGCACCCACGGGGAAGTTGGGTTGGAGAGACCAACACAAATGCTTACAAGTTGGCTAAAGATATTGTTGTGAGTAAAAAATCGCCCTTTTTTCTCTGGCTGAAGAGTTTCACAACTTCTGTCAGCATCCATGAATCTGTGGCAGGCTAACTTATGAGCCAGCAAGGAGAGCACAATCTCAGAAGCTTTGGAGCTCTTAAAGTCAACACTATAAATCTGGAACTAGCACCGTGCTTGGCCCATACTGTGGCTAACAAAATGTGTCAACTGAAGGAAAAAAGAATTATGTCCTTTTGAAAATTTCATTATGTTCAGTTCCTCACCAGCAGTGGAAGGCCCAAGAGTTGTTTTGTTGTTGTTTTAGGTCTTTACTTATTTTACTTTACTATTTCTTGTAATGCAAGTACCTGACTTAAACTATGACTGTTGAGGCATTCACTCCAAAGGTGACTATCTTGAGGGGTTGCCTGGGTGGCTCAGTCCTTAAGCATCTGCCTTCAGCTCAGGTCATGATCCCAGGGTTCTGGGATCGAGCTCCACATTGGGTTCCTTGCTCTGTGGAAAGCCTGCTTTCCCTCTCCCACTCTCCTTGTTTGTGTTCCTGTTCTCACTGTCTCTCTGTCAAATAAATAAATAAAATATTTTTTAAAAAAGATGATTCTCTTGAATAGACACATTGCCAGCTACAGGACTAGATAAAGGGCAGGGCCGCCTCCCATATTGAGGCTCTTTGTTATAGAGATTTTAGTTGAGTTTGATAGCTGAGCATTTGAGTCACTTGTCTTTTCTCTTCTGGTGCTTTAAATTCCCACTCTTATACTATAAATCGACCCATAAAGAATGAGCCTGTGAAACCCTAAGCCCCCATCCTCCATTGCAATAAAAAGCAGAACCCCGGGCCAATGTGCTCTTTTTCCACCCACAACTTTGCTGTGTAATTTCTAGGTCCTGTAACTAATAAATCTTTTCTTCCCCCAAGTCTCCTGACGGTTTTGCTGAAAGATGTCTTGCAGTTATAATAACGACCACAAGGGCGAGTCCAGACACAACATTGATTATTGATAAACTGATACTGGCACAAAACATTGCCCTAATAAGCTGTACATGTGTAAATGCACCCATAATTTTTCCTATGTCAGGAGGATTGCAAACCTTCTAGAGTCCTTCCACAGAAAAATGAATCTCCAAGGGCTCCAACTTAGCAGTGGTTTAGTTGCATACTATTTTCTCATACATGTAATAGGACTACATCCTGGAGAGTACCCTTATCACCTGAATATCATTATTTTTTTCTTGTCTTAGTTGTCAACCTGTCTTCATATGAGCACCATAAATTAATTTTCTGAACCAAAAAGAAAACATTTCATGGTGGCATTAGAAGTTCTGGAATGTGCTACCACTCAGAAAACATGCAGGTAAAACTAAATTCATGAAGAATTAGATGAACCTCTGGTCTAAAACATAAAGGTGATTGAAGATGAGTTCAAAGTGAGTAGAGATTTTCTTGCTATATAATTTAAAGTGCCTTCAGAAAATGCAAGACGATTGCTAGGCTCTTCCAAAAGCTAACCCGTGGTGCTACTGACAAACACTGTAGCTAGTCCTGAGCTGAGATAAACCATAGCTCTTATCCAGTACCTGAGGGCTCAATGCAAAGAGCCTGGTCCTGTTACTAACATCTCTCTGACCTTGGGAAAGTTACCTTGGACTCTAAGTTTTCTCATCTCTAAAATGGGATAATTTTATTTAAATCCTAAAGTTGTTTTAAAGATAAGATTTTGTACAAAGAACCAGAATGAGGAGAGTCCAGAGACAAAAGATGTCACATGTTCTTTACTAGCAAACACCACTTCTGTGCACAAAATTTCATTTAGTCTCTTCCTGCCTTTGTGTTTAAATTACAATCTTGTATAATTTTTTTTAAAGATTTTATTTATTTGACAGACAGATCACAAGTAGGCAGAGAGGCAGGCAGAGAGAGGAGGAAGCAGGCTCCCCACTGAGCAGAGAGCCCGATGTGGGGCTCCATCCCAGGACCCTGAGATCATGACCTGAGCCGAAGGCAGGGGCTTTAACCCACTGAGCCACCCAGGCACCCCTACAATCTTATATAATTTCCTTACTCTGACATGAGAAATTCTCAGTCCCATAGGTCCTCTGATGTTGCTACAAGGTTTCATTTGGTGGAGATATAGTCCTATTACTTGGCTCCAAATACTGTCAGCTTGGACGTATTATTATGGAGCTTGGAACTTAGATTCAGTGATCTTAATCTTCTTATGTAGTTCAAAGCAGAGGCCATTTAAACTTTTTTCCATTGGGAGTTACAGCCCAAACATACAGGATAGATTAAAGGTAAACTGTGAGGACAATGTACACAGATGCCAACTTCAACGATTACTCGCTCATTGATTTATGGTGAGTTCTTCATCCTCTGAATTTGGTTTCCTTCATTGTAAGATGAGGTGTTATGAGTATTGTGAGTATCCAAGAAGATTTTGTGTACAATGTCCATAGATAGCTGCACAGTCCTTGCAGCCTCTACGTTACCCCCACGCCATCCCCCAAACTCATACATGCACACCTGAAAAGTATGAACTGACTTAATTTTTTCAGAATTAGACACTGGCCCAGAAAGACCAAGCACTTAGTCCAAAATTACACAGCTAATAAGATGTGAAACTAAGATAAAATTTATATCTGTCCAGTTGCCGTATCCATTCTCATTCCATTTTGTTGTGCTCTGAGAATTTGTGTCCAAATGCAGAAGAATGACTGGCGATTGGGACCATTTGAGAAGTTTGGTATTTATCCCGACTTTAAGAGTATCATGTTGGATTTGACACTAGGTAGGTTTACAAAATTTTCCCAAGTCATCTAAGAAGAAATGCCTGGAGGTATCAGCAATGTCTCTCTCTCTCAAGAAACTGGTATTAGAGCACTTTTGAATGAACAGAATATGTGCTCAATGAACCAAAGACTGGTTTAAAATTGAGCAGATGAACAACTTAGTAAGCATCTCTTAATAAAAGACAAAACAGTTGTCTTTCGTTTATAGTCTTACACCTTTAATAGACCTCCATTGGAGAAGCTAAATAAGCAATAATAGATACCAGGAATGCCATAAGGTAGGAAGTGTCTATTGTATTTTTTAATCAGGTTTTGTGAGCCTGCTACAAAATCTCTAGGTCTAAAAACAATTGGATGAATAATGATAATGATGTGTTAATGACAGATTTTCTTTAAGGGTATGGGTTAATGGATGGACTGTCCAGTGAAAGTACCAATTTCAAACTGCAGGTATTATCCATACTTGGTGGTAAAAATATTTTGTATTTTGGGTTTCCTTTGTGAATTCTAGTTTCTGGACTGTGTGATTGTCCCTTATCATACTACAGAGAAATCCAAGATTACTTTTATGCCCCAAATGATTTTATACTAATTTATGTTCCACTTAAACTTGATGAGATATATTCTCTCTATCACCCATAATGAATAATTTCTGGTGAAGGGCAAATGCTAGTTGTAACAAGAATATACATAGATGGCTTCCAAAAGTAGGTTTTGGAGCTTAATATAGCTCTGAAACTGAAGGAATTTTGTGATGCTTAACTATACCCATGTGATATTCAGCCAAAAAGGCAGTGCTACTCAGAGCATGTGACCTGAAAATACTAAAGTAAAGTAAGAAGAGTCTAATGCAAGAGTATAAATTGTAAATGATTCTGGGAAGCTCTGATAGAATTTCCTTTTTTTTTTGTTCTGATGGAACTTCTTATATGAGAATTAAATTTTTAAAATTTCAGTAATTTGATCCTATGTAATTTTTGAGTCATGTTTCTAGTAAAATGTTTGTGTCCAGTTCTTGTGTCCAGTCTATTACCAGATGAAAATATTGATAGGCTTTATATAAACTCAGTTAATAAATCTGAGAAAATGTGTTGATTTTTTAAAGGATTGCTTTAGGGACAATTAATTATAAATGGCTCATTTTTGTATTGGCAACTCAATACATCAGTTTGGCAGCTGCCTTAAGAATCCTGGCTTAATAATTAATGCAGTGCTGTTTGTCTAGTAATGAAAAACTGTACTATATGCCTTCTCATAGCTCACTGAATTAGGTCTACTATTTCTACCCTTTTAAATAGTCTCTTTAGCCTACTATTCCTGGCTGTCATTATAAGAAGCTCTAATATTGTGTAATGCGTTGTTGCTAGCTATTAGATTGCTAAAGGACAATGTTACTGGGAAGGCACCAGCTACAGAGAAATGATACAGAACTGATTAGCAAGGTATTATCACTGGTGTTTTCACACTCTCCACAACTGTCAACTCAGGGGAATGTAATATTTTTTCACTTGACCTCTGTAACATCTGTGCAAATTGGCCTGCTGTGTGCTTTTCACACCTGCTTTGATTCAGAAGTTGATGTGCAGGCAAGACAGATTTATCAAGAGCAAGAAGAGCATTTTCCAGTTTGTTTTGAGATTTTGTCAGAACAGTGCCAAAATGAATCCAATATCAGGAGAGCAGCAATGTGTTATTTCAACTCAAATCAGGTGGTAAGGGGCAGTGTTTTTAAAAATCTAGATCAGAAGACATGACCTCAAGGGTCAGAAAGTTGTATATGAGTTTTTTTTTTCCATTTAATGACAATCTAAAAATTAAGTAGTATGGTGAAATGGGCACGTGATGTAATCTCCCCTTTATAGAAGGTCAGAGTGGCTCAAAAAACAGAGGAAGGAGGATTTTCAGGAAGTTGAACCTGCAGAAATATTAAAATACTGAAAAACATTACTATAGGAAAGAGAAAAATGCCAGAATGTGCAGGGAAAGGAATATATATAAATGGTGGGTACCAGGGGCAAAAGAAAACTCTGGGGTAATCAAAGGGGTTCACTGGTATTCTGCTGTGGAAATACACAAGGCTTTCAAGTGCTGTGCCTCTCTCCTTGACACATCCCTAGCTCCAAGTGGACCAGACAGCTAATGGGTTAGGTGTCTATACACAAGAATGAAGAGTGCGGGAGCTTAAGGATGAATGACATGGCAGAGATCGAGATGATTGATGATATTTGGGAAGAATATAAAGAAACAAACATCAGAAGATGAGCCAGGGGAGTAAACCGCTCAGCAGCCTTTCAGGTCAGTTCGTCACTATCCCTGAAATAGTGTAGGATACAAGTGAGGCTGGAGACCTCTCTCTCTTTACAAAGTAAGCTGCATGAACACAGTAACAAACAGCCTAACATACAACATCAGTGAGAATGATGAGCACATCCCCAACTACATGAAGAATACTAATATAATGAATAAAAGAGACCTCAAACTTAACTAATATAAGAACTTACACCTGAAAGGAGAGAGTTAATTAAACAATAAGTACAGAGTTTATACCCATAATAATTTTTTTAGGAAAAGGAAGAATATGCCGTTTGTGACAATAGGCTGTTATGTATAAAACAGCCTCAGTAGAGCTTGGGAGTTAAATCTATAAATTTTCATGGTTCAATAGCAAAATTGACATAGCTGAATAGTATATTATTGATTGGAAATAAAATAAATTTTTAAAGGAAGATAAGATACATGAAAGACAGATCTGGAAACTATAGAGTTCATTGAATAGTCATTCACCTGATAGATCTTTTCCAGATAGAGAAAATGGAGACAATGAGAAGGAATCACTACTTAACGAAGATGGAATTCTGGGGAATATACTAAGTGTATGGTCACTTCTTGATTACTTGAACAAATAGGGAGCTGACTTATGGATAACAGACACTGATGGCCACTCCAAATATTAATTCATATTTTACTTCAGATATGTTTTATACTTAATTCTGAGTGAGAATATATCATTTTTAATCCAATAAAATTGAAGAGTGAATATCATAGTGAAAACTTTTAAAAGAAGTAAACAGCCAACTATTATTTTATTCTCCTCACTGCTGAACTACACCAGGGCAGAGACCTCCAACTCAGACTAAAACCAAGCAAAATAATTTTCAGAAAATATTTTTTAGCACATGGACAGTATTTAAAGTTTTGATATCAAAGGATTTGTCTGTTACAAATAAAGAGCATTTAAAATAAAGGCAAGAGAGCCAGATTTTCACAAAAGGAATGATTAAACCAAGAAAATGTTCACTGTTGAAATGAAAGACATCAATGAAATAAGTTTAAAAAAAATATGATAGGTACTCTCACATGTCCATAAATGTTAAAAAAAAAAAAAAAAACTTTTGCTACAGACTAGTGGTATCTGAGAATGATCTGTATCTATAGCAGTATAAAGCATCTAAGTACAAAGCATGTGTTTCTACATCAGATTTATTTCAAGAGAGATCAGTAAGATTTCTTACAAAGTCTGTTGTGAGCCTGAGCCAAGAAATATGTCAGTCTTGCCCAGGTTGGCAGAAGAACAGGGGCATTTCTTTTTGACAGCAATTAGCAGAATAGAATTAGTCAGCACCAGTGAACTCAGAGATAAAAGCTGAAGAGGCTATTCTCTTTTAGCACATTCTATGGCAATTACCTTTCTGACTCAGGTCAGCTTTTCTTTGAGTTTGGAGAAGGCAAAATTTCAAGTTCAGTGCCAGTCCAAGAGTAAAGGTGTGAGCTTTCTGACATAGCTTTAAAACTCTCAAATATAAAAAACTACTTTCCCCCCAGTGAACCATTTATAGTTGTGAGTCCATTAGCTAGTTGGAAAGTGGTAGACTCCAACACTTGGTACGTAGGCTACCCCGGGAATTTCTTAAAAGCAGAAACACCCTTTAATCAAACAAGTCACTACTAAGATTTGATGCTTTAAATTTTTTTTAGTTATATATAAAAAAAATTAAAACTAGTTTATAGGATTATTCTCATTTATTATTTATTTTAGTAAAATGAATTGTAAGTTCATTTATAACAATGCAAAAGAATTTACCACTTACACAAAAGCCAAAACTACCAAGAAACTTAATAAAAACTAAAGAGAGTTGTATCAATGAGTTAAGGTTAAGTGACATACCAATAACAAATGGACCCAACAACAAAGATTGGTTGGTTACTCATTCATATTATATGTTGGCCTAGGCTTAGTTTCATGTCTCTTTCACTCCTGAACCATACAGATTTGGGTTACAAATACATTTTCTGGCAGCAGTATTCTTGGGTGCAAATTCTAGATCTATCACTTACTAGCTATGTATATTGGTAGGGGACATAGTACAATAGTAAATTACCTTTCATTCATTTATAACAAACGTGGTAGCCTTGGAGGCAGGGGAATGTGGAGATTAAAAACCAAGTGCATGGTGGGGACTAGAGGTGCCTATCTTACAGGAACTCACAGCCTAGAAGAAAGTCAAACAATGACATAGAAAACAGGATGCAAGACAGATGATGATCATTATCTTTAATAATGACACATGTTATAGGAGCGTGGAAAGGATCTGGAAAGACTTCTTGAAGAAGTTGGACGTGGATATAAACATAAAGCAAATGTTGACTCTTCACGGATCTGGAGAAGAAGATAATGTGGAAGAGTATGATTCATAAAACCCTCATGAATCATGTCGAGAGGGTATGAAGATATCCTGAGGATGATGGAGAGTACTGAAGGATTTTAAGTAAGAAAACACAAAAAGAGATTTGTATTTTAATAAAATAATTCTTATAGTAAGTTGCTTAATCAGAGGAGGGAAATAATCAAGCTAAGAATATTAGTTTGGCGTCCTTTTCAGGATCCCAGGTAGAAGTGTATGGCAAGAGGAATCAGACTACATCCAGCTAATTTTACCTACAGAGGATAAAATTAAAAGGACTTAACAATTGAATGCATGTGGTTATTGAGGAAGAGAAAAGAGAACAATGGTTCTCAAATGACGGCACATTGGAACTGACAAGATGACTTAATGCTCCCCTCAGCTTGATTAAGCTTTAGACAGGTTTCTTCCTTATGATAAGCCTCTGTCCTTCCATTTTTTAGAGCAATTACTTTAGAAACCTTGTAATTGTAAATTCTTTCTGTCACTTTGAGATGTAAATCTTCTACAATCTAGTAATATTTTTCTCAAGGACCTGGGATCCATCCCTTTGAAGTGTCATCATCAAGATAGCTTCCCCATCTCCCAGTCTCTGAGATTTGCAACCTAACTTCAATAAGCAACAATTAGCAAACATAGGTGGCCTAATCTAACTGACCAACTGCCCTGTCAAACACCTTCCAGTGGTTTTCCATTAGCTTATTCTAGTGCTTCAAAACTTCCCAGTTTTTGCGTCAGCATCGTTGAGGGCAATCTCTCTCCCCTACTGCAAAGTGTTGAATAAAGTCTTCCTTCTCTATTTTAACTGGTTCAGTTCAATTTTTCAGAATTACCTGGGGAACTTTAAAAAATGTCCTTGTCTCACCACTCCAAATCTTAATTTAATTAGTCTGATGTACAGCGTAGACACTGAGAGTTTTGAAAACTCTACAGATGACTGTAACATGTAGCTAAACTTGAGAAAAAACGCAACAACAAATAATCCCAAGGTTGTTTGTATAAGGGACCATAAGAGAAATAAGAACTATAAAAGAGAAGGAATTAATAAGTGTCCCTAACAGAGGCATAGGGGGCAATGTTGGTTACCTCACTGATATCATTTCTCTTCTTCCTAAAATAATCTGAATTTTGTACAGGTATTCATCTTTTTCTCACAAAACTCATGTGACTTAGTGTAAATGAGTTTAACCCATCCCCAAACTGCAGATTAATTTAAACCAATCTCAGTAATCTCATTTTTCCTGAATGGGAGTTGTTCAGGAAAGGGTATGTGATCTAATTTCTAGCCAATAAGATTTAGCTTGAGTCTTATTTGTCCTTTGTGAGATAGTTTTCTTGTTCTAAAGACTCTTGTTTTAAAAATCTCCCTTCTCTTCAGAGCAAAAGAAGCCAGTTCTATTTTCATTCTATGAATTAGAAAAAGTGCCTAGACCTCTTCACTACAGACAGCCATTTTATAAACATTGACTCAACAATGTCAATTAATATTTCATTGAGTACCTACTATGTCCTAAGGACTGTTCTAGGAGTTTGCAATAAACTAATGAATAACCCCAAAAGTATTGCCCTTGTGGTTGTTACGTTCATTTAGAAGAGACAGATAGTATTCAATTGATATAAATTGATATACAAACTATATAATAAATTAGAAAGTGATGCAGACCATACAAAATAAAAGCAATGCAGCATGGGGGTGAGAGTGATCAGATGTAGCTTGCCCTAATTAAATAAAGTTGTCAAAATAAGTCTGTCAGACTTGTGCAAAGACTTTAAGCATACGATGGAATTAGCCAAGTGGATGTGTGATGTGAGGAAAAGTATTTTAAACTAAGGAAAACAGCCAGGCCCAAGGCAAAGGCAGGGCATGAGGATCAGTGCACCCTAATAAAGTGAGAAGAGGTCAGAGAGGCAAAGCCATGGCAGAGTCTCATAAAAACATTATATCTATTGTGAAGTCTGTAGCTTTCATTTCAATCACCAGAGGAGCTCTTGATCTAGAATTGAGTTTGGACTGAGGCCAGCAGACCAGACAGACAAAAACAAGCAAATAAATAACAAAACATACCTGGGTTTTTGATGGGATATTGACCTGCTGAATCAACCCATCTGCAAGCCTGCCTTCCCTCTGGTTGTCTCTCTTGTGAAATAATGAACTGCCTCATTGTTTATGCCAGAGTTAAATTCCTATGACTTGAATTTGAACCTAGACTAACCACAAAAATAATTTAGTCTGAATTAGAGAATTAAAAATGGTTCTTATCAAGAAGTCTTCATTCTAACAAAAAACAACAAAATCAAATGGCTTTTCACTTAAAGAAATACTGTGTTTATACGTAGGGAAAGCAATTTGATTGGCAAAAGCTAGTACAAGAATGTGCTGAATTTATTCCATTAATAATGACATTTTTCATGTATCCAATAAAACATACATTCACTTGCCCAAAGAATGAATATGGAATCATAGAATGAGTTATGGTGACTTTGATAATTAGTTATTTAAAGTCTTAGTCACTTAGATTAGTAGAGGGTGATAAAACCAACTTAAAAAAATATGATCTTCCAATACTGAAAATGAAAATAATTTAGATTTCTTCTGGGTGATCCTTAGAATAGATTTCTCTTTGTAATTCATGTTTCATTTATAAATTCTTTCAACAAATATTCGCTGAGTACTTAAGGTAGAGGCTCATTTGATGGATTAAATGGTGAGGTGAAAGTCAATATATTCTGCTTGTCAATTTCAGAGCTATTATTTCATTAATCTTTCATGAATATATTCAAAACACATATATTCATCTTCTATTATGTACCTGAGGCATTTGATTGTGGATGACAGAGAGGAAGAAGGTCAAGGAAAAATCTCACATATCCAACAATTTGGTATTAAGTATGCTAATGTGGTTAGATGGGATGAGGTGTACAAAGCATTTGACATAAAGGTTTAATGAAAAGACGTTGTTATTAGAAATGCTGATCATTCTTAATGTGCCCTTGTGGTAGGAAACAAGTCATGTCATAGTTACTCTGGGCTTCTGGCAAATGCACTGAGGAATGTAGGTAGGACTAGTCTTTTTCAGCAATAGACTCCATTATTTCAGAACACTGCTGTGGTGCAGCAGAAAAAAGCTTGTGATAGGACCAGATTTTGTCCTAGATCTGCAACATTAGGACCTTAAGCAAGTCAGTTAATCACTGAGACAATTTCCTCATCTTAAAAGAGGGGGAACATGGTGCTTGGGTGGCTCAGTTGGTTAAGTGCCTTCAGGTAAGGTTATGACCTCCAGGTCCTCGGATAGAACCCCCATGGAGCTCCCTGCTCAGGGATGAGTCTGTTTGTCTCTCTCCCTCTGCCCCTCCCCCCACTCATGTGTGCTCTCTCTCTCTCTCTTTCAGATGAATAAATAAAATCTTAAAAAAAAAAGAAGGGGGAGGTGCAAATAACATTTCAGGGGATTCTTGTGAGATGATATAATGGAAGGTACCACATAAACTAGAAAGAAGCCTATACAGATAAGGTGCTATTTAGCGTAGCATATATTATCTTTTACCTTGTATAGCTTATTAAGAATTCCCAACTCACAATATAAACATTAAATTGGTTTAGTTTTCTCTAAAGCTTGATTTCCACTCTGCTTTTTTGCAAGTATAAACATCATGGAAAGAGTCCAAACCTCCCAATTTTCTTCCATTACTGAAATATACCAGTTTTCTTTAAAACTGGTAATAGTTCTTCCTGGTTGGAATAATACCTGGTTGGAACTATGATACTGGCTGCTTTTTCTGGAAAACATGGGAGGCCAGAAGATATCTCATTCCTACTCCCTTTCCAAGGCTTAACTCCTTTATGTGATGGAGCCAGGGTAAGATTGGGATCAAGAGAGTTCTCTCTGATGTGAGCTGGTCTTAGATTGCTGCTAGGAGATGGCTCTAGCTAACTGTGTTTTTGTGATTGCCTTTCTTCCAATTATTCTTCATCACTTTGACCTGGCACTCTTGATAAAGGAAGAAACTTTCAGAAAAATATGTCCGATTTTAGTCTTGACAGCTGCACAAAATCCTCTCCTCTCCCCCTCAATGGGTATGATATCTTCT
Source organism: Mustela lutreola (assembly GCF_030435805.1). NCBI lineage: Eukaryota > Metazoa > Chordata > Mammalia > Carnivora > Mustelidae > Mustela > Mustela lutreola. The sequence continues at coordinate 75,578,489 of NC_081297.1, read as the reverse complement.
CAGGTAACCTGTGCAATGGTTACTTTATGTGTCAACTTGACTATAACACAGGGTGCCCCGATTAAATACATCAGCAGATCTCTCTGAGGGTGTTTCTAGGTGAGATCGACATTTGGATCAATAGATTCAATCAGTAGATCACTAAAGTAGTGATCATCTTTCCCAGTGTGGCTAGGCATCTCCAATCTCTTGAGGACCTGAATAGAAAAGTGGAGGAAGGAGAAACTTGTCCTTTTTTCCTGCCTTACTGTTGAGCTGGGATATCTCATCTTCTCTGGCCCTCTAGGCTGGTATTTATAATGTGGGCTCCCCTCATTCTCAGCCCTTCAGACTTTGGTTGAATTATATCACCAGCTTTCATGGTTCTCCAGCTTGCAGATAACAGATCATGAGACTTCTCAGCCTCCATAACCACATAAGCTGTTGGGCTGGCAGAAAGAAAGGGCTACTTAAGATGGCCAAAGTCTCCAGCACAAAACCTGAGCTTGGACAGGAGAACAAAGACCCAAGCAGGAATCTGAAAACCCTCCCACCCCGGTCTCCCGTGGACCAATGGGACCCTGACAAGCGGGAATTTGAGACCTCTGCCCGGGCTCCAGTAGACCAATGGGACCCCGAGGAGCAGGCGAAATATCCAAATAAGGGAAACTTGTCAAAAGACCCCTGAACTCCCCTCAAGGCCCCTTAAAAGCCCCTTCTCCTTGCCTTGGGCACGACTTCCACCACTCTGCTTTCCAGAGTCACAGAACCTCGCCCAAGGATGCCCACCTCCTCCCGGTGCAACTTTCCTGGCTCCCCTTCTTCTGAGCCCTGAAAGTTCACCAGAGAGTGCTTTTAATAAATCTTGCCTTGCACCCACTTTGCCTGGTGTTGTATTTATCTCGCCAGAAAAACTTTACATAAGCCAGTTTCTCAAAACCAGTTGATTTCTGTGTTTCTCTCGATATATAGATTAAAGATATAGATTTGATGATATATGGTTTCCTACTCTTTCTGTTTCTTTGGAGAACTCTAACTAATACAATCTGTCACCCATCTTGGCAGCCCTATGGTTTCATTGCTTCTTTCAATCCCCTTTCTCCTACATGTAATACCACAACAATTGTTTTTGTACCCTCTCTCTAAGGGCCATAGGCAGTGTCCTAGCCTTCTGTAACAATCCAAACATGGCCTTCAGGTAGTCTATACTACAGTCCTTTGTCATCCTAATTGCGTGGGGTATTTTGAAAAGCTGTTGACCTCAGGAGTCCCCAGATGAGAAGCAAAGATAACCACCACCCCCATTTTCTGCAAACACTCATTAAGCTCTCCCCATCCTCCTCATATAGAAGGCAGTAAGTACCAGGGTTGCCAAACCCAAAAAGCCTTTCGTGTTTCCTTCTTTCATGTACTTCCAATTTCTTCAACTAATTCTTTGAAGCCCCCAGCCATCTTGACATGGCCTGTAGGTAAATAGTGCTTATAACATAAAATAGTGCTTATAACATAAAAGTATAATTTATAACATGCTTCCTAGATCTTACTTACTTAGTTTTATATTTAAAAATGTCTTGTTATGCTGTATATAATTTTCAATTTAACCGTAAGGGGCCAAACTTCTTCCTTGGCTTCACCCCATAGTACAGATGAGGAACTTAAGGAGATTAGTACCTGAAATTCCACAAGCAGATAATGGCAAGTAGGGACTTTAATCCACTTACTTTGACTTCAAAGATCATGTTTTCCTCCTATCAATAATTATCAGTGCCTGTCAATAGATATTTGATGGCGATGGATCCATCTATTGATTGTCAATATATGTCACTGAGAACAATAAAAAATATGAAAAAAGAAAAAGAAAGTGGGTAGATTAGCAGAAAACTTATTAACACTACTTAAAGAGAAAGGAAAAAAAGGGAAATTTCATTGACTAGAGGACTGTTTGGCTTTAGCTTAAAATTCTAAAGTTAAAATTTCAAGAAGCTTAACATAGTCTTCTTAAAGAAAATTCTAAACATTGAAAGCTTTTCTCTATCTTGAGATTTCTTACTTACTTTAAATAACTGCTTATCTCTCTAAACCCTGTTATTTGAAGATAGCAAATATGACTTTTTTTTTTTTTTTACCTTTTTGCTTTATTTTGGATTCATGCACGTTCCCACCCCTACTTCATTCATTTTTGTTGGTGGAGGTGATACTATAAGAGTTTTAGTGTTCATTGCCTTCTTTTCTTTGGACTGGTCAGGAGGAAGGGGAATGCTAATGGCTGTCCTGCTAATTAAAATGATGCCAAGGAAGGAATGCCAAGTAAGATACCAGCTGGTAAAGGTGACTAATGCATGCCCACATTATTACTGCATAAGAACAGAAAAGTCTGCACTGCGAGAGCTACAATCACTGGGATTGTCTCAGTGCTCCAGAAATTGGAAACAAATGACCCGTTAGGCAGACTTCTGGATTCTGGCCTCTTCAGATGGCCTTAAATCACTGTTCATTTCAAGAGTAGAGCAAAGAATATGTCCCTGGTTGCTCATTTGTAAAAGAAAAACATCTGTGCTTTCAGTTTCAGATGATTGTTTCAATGCCTTCACAAATGAATCTCCTGACATTCCTGGTTAAAAAATTAATTAATTAATTAATTAAAATATAGCAAAGCAAGATCATTGCCTAAAGACTAATAAGGACTGGGACGCCTGGGTTGCTCAGTTGGTTAAGCAGCTGCCTTCGGCTCAGGTCATGATCCCAGCGTCCTGGGATCGAGTCCCACATCGGGCTCCTTGCTCCGCAGGGAGCCTGCTTCTCCCTCTAACTTTGCCTTCCACTCTGTCTGCCTGTGCTCGCTCTCACTCGCTCTCTCTCTGACAAATAAACAAAATCTTTGAAAAAAAAAAAAAAGACTAATAAGGACTAACATTTCTCAGTGATTCCAACGCTGTACTGAGGTAACCTGATGCTCTGCATTAACTCCTTAGGATACAGTCTGAACCTTAGCTCTCCAAGGACTTTCTTAATAAAAACCAAGATGATTTTGTGTACTAGCATATGTTAAAGCAGAACTTACTCATCTCAATTTATAGGAAATCAGTTTCTTTGGTTTATAAAAACATTGTTAGAGAAATGAAATACTTAAGGATTTCTGGTCAAATATTTTAAATGTGAAAACATTTCTCAAGATCTTTGTTCAACTAGAGTTTTCTTATGTCAAATTATCTTCCCCAAACAACAGGAGTTCATGGAGATCCTCATATAAAGAATTTATGGACAAAGACAGGACATTGCAAGCAGCACTTCACTAAGTTTCTAGAACTTTAGGTTCTAATATCAGCTCTATTTTAGGTTATGTGTAACCCTGTACTGATCTTATTATTCAAGAATGTCAGTTTTCTCATTTGTAAGTGAGAAAATCCCATAGTGCTCTAGAATTCTGTGATTGTTAAGGTATAATATTTAAAATAACATGAAGCTGTATAATAAATTTGACCAAGGATCTTACCTTTTTTTTTTTTTTTTCATTTTTGCTATTTTTCAGGCTTTGGGGTGTTCATTAATTTAACAATTATTGTTTAAACAACAGAAATATTGCAACTAAAGATATATTTTGTTAATCTTTCATAAATGAATTAAAGTTTTGAGAAAACTTTGAAAACTTTCACATGACAGAACTAGTATTAAATCCTGACTTTCTCATAGATTAGCTATGGTATCTGTAGCAAATTATTAGTAGTTGTAATCCTTAGTTTTGTAATTTTTAAAAGTGGTAATTAACCAGTATCATGAGATTGCTATGACAACTGCAAAATCTTGAATCTAAAGCATAAACAGTAAAAATAGTTGCTACTATCAATCATCTCATTTCTTTATTTGTCGCATCCACAAATTCTTCCTTTACTAGTTCCATAAATGCTTGAATTTACCCTATTTACAGTTGCATAATTTACCCTTCACAATAATCCCAAGCCCATGCAAATTGCCTACTGCACTGTCACTTCTGAAAAGTCCTCATGAACAGAAAATCTGAACCAAACTTGTAACATTTAGTCCTTGAATAGAGGTCTGGAGAACTGGAAAGCAATAATAAAACCAAGAGGTGACCTGAGAAAGGAAAAACAATACCTACCCAGAGACTTGTATCAAAAGACTCATACTAACAACTCAAATGTTCATCAACTGGTGAATGGACAAACAAATTGCAGTATGATCATAAAATAAAATATGATTTAGAAAGAAAAAGTAACCAATCACTGACACATGTTACAACATGGATAAACCTCAAAGACATTTTGCTAAGTGAAAGAAGCCGGACAAAAAAGGGTTCACGGTATATTTTTTCATTGATATGAAATACCCAGAAAAAGAACATTTTTAGAGACATAAAGCATATCAGAAGTTGCCTAGGGCTATGGGGATAGGAGTGGAGATTAACTACAAATGGCTCAAAGGAAATTTTTGAGGTCATAGAAAATTCTAAGACTTGAAAATGAGGCATTGAGATGGAAAGTTCTGCAAAATATTTTATTCAGCAAGGAAAGCAAAATACAGGACATGCTATGAACAATGTAGGGAAAAAATGTGTCTACACAAATGTGTATATATATATATATATATATATGTTTATGTGTGTGTGTGCATGCATGATGTATATAATTAAGGTATCTTAAAAATAATGCATAAGAAATCAATAGTATTGTTTCATAGAAAAAGAACTGGCTTGTGGGTTTTGAAAGATGTTATTTCCAGTGTGTATCCTTCTATAGTTTTTGAAAATTTTATATCACATACATTTAACACATTACTCAGTAATAAATTTGAAATTTTGAAAATCAACTCCTTTTCTGGATAGCATGTAAGTCATGACAGAGCAGTACTCCTCCTGAAAACAGCTAGAAAAAATGGAATATATTATAAATATCTTCTTTTTAAAGAGTACTAGAGAGCTGTGGAAACAACAAAGACCAATGGGCTAAAATCCCAGAGGGGACAAATATTAAGGATGATTTAAAAACTCAGGGAACCTCTTTTATTCCCTAAGGACTTTTGCCAATTATTTGGAGTGGCCTAGCTATGACTCTGGTAGGAGGAAGCTTTCTAGGAAAAGAGAAATGGACAAAACTTTACACAATTGGAAAAGACTAGAATGTCAGCATTGGAGAGGAAGAGTTTCAGACACATGTTGGTTTCTCTCCAATGGTATTGCTGAATTCCAAGGCCATATAAAAGCATAAAGAACTGAAATATTTCAGTTCATTAAAATATTAAAGGCAGAATAAAATCTCATTCCCAAATATCAGTTTGGGGAAGGGAGTCCAAAAATAAATCAGACACACTAAGACATTCTATTGCAATGGTTTTCAAAGTTTGGCCACAGACCAGCAGTATCAACATCATTTGAATGCTGGATCAAAATTTGAATTCTGGGGTCCCACCCAAACCTACTGAATCAGAAATTCTGAAAAACTCTGGAATATATCAGGGTCACCTGGAGGGCTTTCTAAAGCACAGATTCCTGAACCCAAGCCCAGAGTTTCTGATTTGGTAGATTTGAGATGTCCCCTGAAAATCTGCATTTCTAGCAAGATCCCAGGTGGTGGTGGTGCTGGTCTGATAATAACACTTGGAGAACCACTAACCTAAAAGGAATGGTGAGAGTCACCTCAGTGGCTCAGTCATTAAGCGTCTGCCTTTGGCTCAGGTCATGATCCCAGGGTCCTGGGATTGAATTCTACACCAGGCTTCCCCCTGAGCACTCCTCTCACACTCCCCCTGTTTGTATTTCCTCTCTTACTGTGTCTCTCTCTGTGAAATACATAAAATCTTAAAAAAAAAATAAATGAAGGGTGAATTAAGACAGGGATAAACAATCATTATTCACCTATGGGCACTTACTGATTAACAGTACTGTTGAAGGCTAAATAGCTCAGGCCTAGTAAATAGCAGAAGGCTTCTCCATGGAGTATAAAAACCAGAAGAGACTTTGTGCAGGGATAACATGATAATTTTGGAAAGGAAACTCATGAGATCTAAAAAATATGGCTCATATTTCTCCTAAAACTTTTGTCAAATATTGAAGCTGCTTAAGGGATGAAGCTACAGAGTTAAGCTGAAAACATCTGAAAAGCAGAGCTGTCTATCTACTAGGCTCCCTCATAAAATTTTGAGGCACTATGGCCTAGGGAAGAGGGGTAATCTGGAGATAAGTTAGTAGTCTTACCAAAATTTCAACTCCATGCCAACCCTTGGTTGGATTGATGTGATCAGTGACTTCAGTCTATCTGCCTGATGAAAAAAAGGAGATATCCTCTCAAGTGGAAAGTATCATCTGGAAATTTTATACTTGTTCTGTACACAATGGCTGACACATAATAAAAAATTATGAGACAGGAGAGCAGGTATGGCCAATCTCCAAAAGAAAGCAAACAAGGGATGTAAACTCATTCATCTGGAAATTTTATACTTGTTCTGTACACAATGGCTGGCACATAATAAAAAATTATGAGACAGGAGAGCAGGTATGGCCAATCTCCAAAAGAAAGCAAACAAGGGATGTAAACTCATTCATATGAAATTAGTATAATTAATTACTTTTATAATAAGAGGGGCAAAGGGCAAGTAGGTATGATTATAAAGAGGCAACACAAGGAATCCCTGTGGTTATGGGATTATTCAGTGGTGAATACATGAGCCTACTCAGGTGCTAAAATTGTACAGAACTTAATAAACATTTGTATTATGCTCACGCAAATGAGTATAAGTAAAATGATAAATTTTAATAAGATCAGTGGATTGTTATCACTGGTGCATCATATCAAGTAAGGTGCTACTTGTGATATACTATTTGTGATATTACACAATGTTACCATTGGGGGAGAACTTAGAAAAATGTGTGAGAGGTCACTCTGTATTATTTTGCATAATTGTATGTGAATCTATAATTATCATGATAAGATTATTAATTAATAAAAAAACATTCCCTAAGTTTTATGGCACTGGAGAAGGCAAAATACTTTTTAAATAGATTATAAACAACACCAACCAAAAAAAAATATTATGCCATAGTTATAGTAAGACTATTGCTCATCCAAAAAAATGAAGATACCAAAAAGGCAAGACACAGAGTGGGAGAAGATATTTGCAATACTTGAACAAAGGCTCCTATTCAGAATAAAATGAAGTCTTATAAGTCAATAAGAAAGAGGATAATAAAATGGGCAAAATAATTGAACTTTAATAAAAATCATATCCAATTGGCCAAAGAAGTATAAAACATTTTCAATATCATTAGTCATCAGGAAAATGAAAATTCTGCTAGAATGTGATACCACCAAATACCCACTAAAAAGATTAAAAGGAAAAATATAGAAATACCTAGTGTTGATGAAGAACAAGAAGAATATTCACACTTTACTCATGAGAATGTAAATTGACAAAACTACTTTGGAAAACTATCAATTAAAGCTGAAACTATGCACACTTTGTGATTCAGCAATTTTACACTAACATACATATAACCAACAAAACAAAAACAAAAACAAAAAAATGGTATAACCAAAAAAAATGTGCAAAAGTATCTACAGAAGTACTCTTTTGATGAGCCCCAAATTGGAAATGACTCAAGACCCATTGGTAGAATGGATAAATATGGAATACTATACAGTAATGACAACAAAAATACTACAAATTCACAATATGAACCTGACAGTCAAGACAAAGAAGGCAAACACATAAGAATACATGCTGTAGGATTACATTTGGCTAAGTTAAAAAAATATGCAAAACAGGGGCGCCTGGGTGGCTCAGTGGGTTAAAGCCTCTGCCTTCAGCTCAGGTCATGATCTCAGGGTCTTGGGATAGAGCCCCGCATCAGGCTTTCTGCTCAGCGGGGAGCCTGCTTCTCCTCTCGCTCTGCCTGCCTCTCTGCCTACTTGTGATCTCTCTCTCTCTGTCAAATAAATAAATAAAATCTTTAAAAAAATATGCAAAACAAAGCAAAAGAAAACAGAAAGCCCTGTAGTGTTAGAGGTCAGCCTTGGGGCATAATGACTGAAATAATGTTCTATTTCTGGATTTGAGTGAGTTGTTCATTTCTTTGTAAACATTCATCAAGAGGAAAAGGCCTTGAAATAACAGAAATTTTTCCTGCAAACTGGAATCTGTAGAAAAGAATCAAATGGATAGATACTCTAGAAAAGAAAAAATATAATGTCTAAGATTAAGAACTAAGGTAGGAGAAGAATAAATGAAACAAGATGGGATTGGGAGGGAGACAAACCATAAGTGACTCTTAATTTCACAAAACAAACTGAGGGTTGCTGGGGGGAGGGGGCTTGGGAGAAGGGGGTGGGATTATGGACATTGGGGAGGGTATGTGCTTTGGTGAGTGCTGTGAAGTGTGTAAACCTGGTGATTCACACACCTGTACCCCTGGGGATAAAAATATATGTTTATAAAAAATAAAAAAAATAATTAAAAAAAAAAAAGAACGAAGTGCATAAGTTTAATAACAGTGGTGCTGGAGAAGACAGGAATATCAATAGAGACAAGATGGCAGAGAAGTAAGAGGAGGCTCCATTTCAGCCTGTTCCCTAAGTGAGCTGATTACCTACCAAAGAACTCTGATCACCCATGAAATCAGCCTGAGATTAGAATTACACACTTCTGGATCTCTACAGGGGTGGAAGATGCCAGTGGGCAGAAGTGTTCCAGGGTGCACCTTGCCTGCGTTATGGTCGATACATTCAGCTACACATCCGTTTAGCCATCTCTCACCAAAATGAGTATGAGGAGGAATGCCCAACAGGAGAAAAATTCAGAGACTGGGCCTTCTGCATCAGAGCTATTGGATATGGACATAGACAGTATGTCAGAAAGGGAATTCAGGCTAATGATTATCCAGACAACAGCTAGGTTGGAGAAAGCCCTTGATGACAAAATGGAATTGATTAGGGCAGAAGTGAAAGCCATCAGGGATGATGTTCGCAACATTCTCAATGAATTCCAATATAATCTAAATTCTCTAAAAGCTAGGGTAACTGAGGCAGAAGATAGAATTAGTGATCTGGAAGACAAATAGATAAAAAGGATCAGGAAGAAGCCTGGAACAAACAGCTTAGAAGCCACAAAAACAGAATTAGGGAAATAAACGATGCCATGAAATGTTCCAATGTCAGAATTATTGGAATCCCTGAGGGGGAGGAGAAAGAAAGAAGACTAGAAGATATAGTTGAACAAATTCTCCAAGAAAATTTTCCCAATCTTGCAAATGGAACTAGTGTTCATGTACTAGAGGCAGAACAGTCTCCCCCCAAGATCATAGAATCTAGAAAGACCTAGAGACACCTGATAGTGAGAATGACGAATCATAATTGTAGACAGGAGCTCTTGAAAGCAGCTAGGGCAAATAAATTCCTTACGTACAGAGGAAAGCCCATCAGAATAATGTCAGACCTGTTCACAGAAAACTGGCAAGCCAGAAAGGGCTGGCAAGATGTATTCAGGGCACTAAGTGAGAAGAACATGCAGCCAAGAATACTTTATCCAGCAAGACTGACATTCAAAATGGATGGAGAGATAAAGAGCTTCCAAGACCAGCAAGGTTTAAAAGAGTATGGGACCACCAAGCCGACACTGCAGGAAATATTAAGGGGGGGTTCTATAAGAGAGGAAAAATCCTAAGAATATCATTGAACAGAAATATATGGAGACAATCTATAGTAACAAAGACTTTACAGGTAACACGATTCAATAAAAACGTATCTCTCAATAATCACTCTCAACGTGAATGGCCTAAATGCACCCATAAAATGATACAGGGTTGCGGATTGGATAAAACAACAGGACCCATCTATATGTTGTCTACAAGAGACCCATTTCAAACCTAAGGATACATCCAGACTGAAAGTGAAGGGATAAAGAAGCATCTTTCATGCCAATGGGCCTCAAACGAAGACTGGGATAGTGATTTTCATATCAGATAAATTAGATTTTAAACTGAAGACTGTAGTCAGAGATACAGAAGGACACTACATAATTCTTTTTTTAAAAAAGATTTTGTTTATTTATTTGACAGACAGAGATCATAAGTAGGCAGAGAGGCAGGCAAAGAGAAGAGAGAGGAGGAAGCAGGCTCCCCGCCGAGCAGAGAGCCCGATGTGGGGCTCGATCCTAGGACCCTGGGATCATGACCTGAGCTGAAGGCAGAGGCTTTAACCCACTGAGCCACCCAGGTGCCCCGACACTACATAATTCTTAAAGAGACTATCCACCAAGAAGATCTAACTCTTGTAAATATTTATACCCCCAATATGGGAGCAGCCAATTACATATGAAAACTATTAATCAAGATAAAGAGTCATATTGATATGAATACACTAATAGTAGGAGATCTCAACACACCTCTCTCAGTAATAGACAGATCATCCAAGCAGAAAATCAATTAAGAAACAAGAGCATCGAATGACACATTGGACCAGATTGCCTCATAGACATATACAGAATATTCCACCCTAAAACAACAGAATACTCATTCTTCTTGAGTGCACATGGAACCTTCTCCAGAATAGACCACATACTGGGTCACAACCGAAAGATTGAGATTATCCCCTGCATATTCTTAGACCACAATGCTTTGAAACTGGAGCTCAACCACAAGGAAAGGTTTGGAAGGAACTCAAACACCTAGAAGCTAAAGACCACCTTGCTTTAGAATGCTTGGAAATCAAAGGAAGAACTTAAATGCTTGGAAATCAAAGAAGAATTTAATTCATGGAAACCAGTGAGAATGAAGACACTTTCATCCAAAACCTATGGGATACAGCAAAGGCGGTCCTAAGGGGGAACTACATAGCCAGCCAAGCCTCCTTCAAAAAAAAATTGAAAAATCCAGAATACACCAGCTATCTCTACACCTTAAAGGAATATCAATAGAAAATACTTAGATTAAATTATATAATTGACAGAAGAAAAACAAAAGAGTATCCAAATGGCCAATAACCACATGAAAATGGACTTCTCATTAGTTATGAGTCTTTGATGAGATATCACTATATATTCATTAGAATGAGTTAAATAGAAACCATAGAAAATCATGTATATTATAAGGATACAGAGAACCTGGAATTCAAGTACACTTTTGATGAGTGTATAAATTGACCAAAAATTTTGGAAAACTGTTTTGAAGTACCTATTAAAGCTGTAAATTCACATACTATAGGAACTATCAGTTCCACTTTTCAGTGAATAGCAACAGAGTTTATCACAGCAATACTATATAACTGCATTGAAAACTACCTAACTATTTATAAACAGTTGAATGAGTAAGCAAATTAGCTATATTTACATTAAGGAATACTATTTAGCAGCATTTATGAATGAAGTACAACTACCAATAAAAGTATGAATGAATCCCACAAACATAATGTTGAGAAAAAGAAGCCAGACATAAGAGTACATACTGTAAGATTTCATTCATACAATGTATATACATCTGAAAAACCAATCTATGCTATTTGAAATCAGGATGCAAGACACCTGAGGGTGGCGGACAGTAAATGTCTTTGGAAAATGCTGGTAATATTCCCATGCAAATGTAATATTCTGTTTCTTGATCTGGGTGTGACTCTGGGGGAGGTTAGACAAGGGCACTCCAGAATGTGCCACTTTGGCCATTGGGTTATTTTGAACTGAAGACAATCGAGTTCCAGCAAACTGAGAAAGAGATTTTTACTTCCTCCTTAACTGAGGAGGAAGTAAAAATCTAAAAGAATTTGTAGAGAGAAACTCTACCAGAAAGTGAACTATTACCAGAGATAACCTTTACATCCAAAGACTTAGCTGCATGGCATGGCAAACAGCTGATTACCAAACAGCTTTTCCAATCTTCCTGGGAATTGTCTTCCTCCCTTTTGAAGCCCCAGGCTCCTATCTCTTTCCTTAGCTCAGGATAGTATATAATAAGCCTCAATTGCCTGACCATCTTTGAATATTATATCTTTGTGGGGCTCCAGTATGTATAAAATTAAATTTCCTTTTCTCTCAATAATCTGTTTCATGTCAATTTAACTATTAGAGCATCCAAACACCCTAAAAGGAAGGAAAATACATTTTTCCTCACCTTCTGCTAAATGGATATGTTAAGTTCCTAAAAATGTATTGAGTTGTATAATTATATGAATTTTTAATATGCATATAATGCTTCAATAAAGTTAAAACATAATTGAATTTGATATTAAAAAGTGGTCTTAGGTGTTAATCAGTAATTAATAAATAGAGATATACTCCATAGAAATCTCACCATCAAACACAGAAATATTCAGCAATGGCAAAAAAACAAGTATTAAACGAAAAAGGAGCAACTGAAGCTTCGGATCAAGTGTCGGATTTATCCCCAGGAATTCTGAACATAGAACATATGAGGGATAATTGTTTCTTTGGCTAGTTGTTAAATGAGCTATATAGATATTAGATTATATGTAATATCAGTTTGGACTTTTGCTATATATTTTGGTTGGAAACTGTAAAACTGAAGGATCTTTGTAGAAGACAGATCAGAAGAATGATAATCATTTAAAGAATTGATACTTATCCACATCCCATAAATGGGCAGAGAGCACAATATTTAGGCCCTTATATGAAGAAGGGGGACTGTAGTTTATTTGAATAATAAATAATCATGTGAAATCATCAATATTTTATGATTTTTGACCCAAATGAGGTAATTTTACTTAATTTATTCTAAAAATAGCCAAATCCTAGAGGTTCGTTTCGTATGTTTTACAGGGATTCAACATGCTTGTAGAAGTATTATAATTACCTTTAAGTTGAGAAAAGATATAAAAAAAATCTTCCTAAAATTGGATTCATACAGTCAGATTCTTTCCTTTTGAGACACTGAAGTTCATTATCAGAAAATGAGGAAATTACTCTCTTATTGAAAAAATAGAGGATCCAATCAAGTCTTGGTTGATTTGTCTTGATAAGCCTTGATTGATGTTGTTCCTCTCCTTTGTATGTTGGAATAACTAATCAATACTGGACTACTTCCACTTATTTTTTCTAAAACCCATACAAATCATAATCCCATTCTCCAGAATTTTCTCCACTGCTCTTTTTAAGAAAAAATAGATTGAGACAACCTAAATGTCAAGGTAGGCCTTCTGATTCTGCTTGGACAGAACATGAGTGTTCCAACAAGAGGAATATAAATAACTTGGTAACTTGTGCTCCATTTCACATTGGAGTCTTTTTGGAGTTGTTGAAATAGTTATAATTACGCACTACAGTAGTCACTGAGGAATCTCTGTGTTTCTGTCACACCTAATAGAGTCTGAAGAGTAGTACAGATTTTAAATCATTCATTTCATTTTTAAGAGACCACACTATGTGAACTATAAGGAAATAGTATCCTTCAGTAATTCATCTGAACTATGACTGGAGCTGAACTTGTTATCCTGAGGAGAAATGTGGCTTCTGGTTCCTCTGAATTACTTGCTTCTCCCCACTTACTCCTCCACCCCCACCCCAGTAATGTTGTCAGCTTTTCCTTAAGGGCTAGTTTAAGTATCAAGGACTTTGCCAGGAATAGAATAGGGAAATCTTGCATAAGGTCCTGGTGGAGAAGGGGGAGGGAGTAAGGTTTAGAGGAAAATGTATTCAACTCCCAGGGATTAAGGGATAGTCTGTCTTGACACATATCTTGGTTTGTGAGTTAGTTTTTGCCCTTTTAAAGTAAAAGGTAAGAGATAATATCTTTTTTTTTCCCCAAAAGTAAGCCACGAAAACATAGTACAATAAGGAATAAAAAATGAGTTCAAGATCCAGTGGTAAAGTCCACTATGACGGAGGTAATTGGTGAACAGCACATGAAACCCAAATGATCAGCAGGTGTCCTGCACAGCTGTACTCTCAACACTGGGATTCAGAACAGGAGAGATCTAAAATGTTAGAAATTGAGTTTCCTGATCAAATGACCACAACATGAAAACCATAGCCAAAGAAGCCTTTGGGGAAATGCCTCTGGACTCCACTGGAACAGTTAATACTTGATGGGGGGATTTTAATCAAGCTTAAACAGATACAGCTAGGCTCTCTTGCCTCTTGGAGCTACAACCATTATGCCTATGACTGTTGCCAAGAGAAATTGCCAGTGGTTTCTTTGATTAACCACTGGCGTGGACTATCTGTATACTAACTCCCTCCATTAGAGTGGCTGGTTAAAAAAAATAATAAAATAATAAAAATAATAAAATAATAAAAATAATAAAATAATAAAAATAATAAATATAATAATAAAAATAAAAAAATAATAAAAATAATAAAACTTTCTAGAGATGAGAAAGCTTCCAATAAATGAGAAATCTCTTTATTTTCTTAAGTACCATTTTTGGTTTTATATTCTAAAATATATAGATAGCTCTCTCTATGTATTTCTCTAGGTATAACATCAAGTGGCCATTTTCTTAAACCATATACATTTTACATAGTAAAGAATTAACTTCTTCACCTCCAGCTTTTCTACACAAGACTAACCCTGAACTCTTCCACTTCAAAACAAATTTGAGTGTGTTTATTTCTTCACTGGTGAAGGGGTTCAGAACATGCTACTCCAAAATATGCCACTGAGGCACAAGAATTATTTTACCTCTGGCTTTTCTCCACCACTTATCATTGTGGCTTGTATTAGTTTCCTAGGGATATTGCAATAAATTACCACAAATTAGGTGGTTTACAACAGAAATTTATTCTTTCCCAGTTCTGGAGGTTGGAAGTCTGAAACCAAGGTACCAGTAGAGCCACGCTCTCTTCAAACGCTCTGGAAGTGTCCTTCTTTGATTCTTCTACTTTTGGTAGCTTTGGGATTACTTCACTTATGACTATTTAACTGCAGTCTCTGCCTTCATGTTCACATGGCCTTCTCTGTGTCTGGGTCTTCCCCTGTCTGTTGTAACACTCTTGTCATAGGACAAGGACCTGAGTTGAGTAATTCAGGATGATCTCATCTGAAGATCCTTAATTTTATATCTGCAATGGCCCCTTTTCCAAGTAAAGTGACATTCATAAGTTTTGGGTATTGGGACATGGACATATATTTTGGGGGGGAACATTGTTTAACCCACTACATGGTATAATGATAGAGGATATTTAATATTACCTGCCAGGAGTATAGAGCAAAGAAAAGGAGACTGAGGAAATGAAAGGAGAGAATAACAAAACTGATTAGGCAATATAATTACATGAAGGAAGCATCATCCTGATCATAAGTGGTAGTCATTGGGAATCTAAAATATACACAGTCATATGTTAGGTGCTATTTAGTAGGTCAGTTTGGTTCTTGTCCTCAAGAAGCTGATAGCTTAAGAGACAGAACCTCAGAATGCCATAGTTTACTCAAAGTAGGACTTTCTTTCAAATTTATTCTTTTGGGTTTCAGTTTTGGCAAGTATGAATGTCAATTATTTCCTTCTCAGAAAACTATAAGCACTAATTAAACTAGTGGGCAGCCTTGTGAGCTCAAATTCATCCCATCTTTATTTGAAGGTCTCCTTCACAGAAGTACATCAAAGGTCCAAGAGTCCTTTCAGCTATCTCAGAGAAATAATTGCAGTCAAAAGGATTCATCCTTGATTTTTTAATCAACAACATTAATATTTCAGCCTAAACCATCTTGAAGATAAATTATCCATAGTGATATTAATTATAAGATTCCTTGAGAGTGCAAATCGAGTACTTCATAAAATCATTTAGGTCCACTTATTTCAAAACCTACTTTACTGCAAAATGTCATGGAAATGCAGCATGCTCTAACTAATCTTGTTTTAAAGAATAAATAAGAGGTCAGCACTAGAGGAATGCATTTATACAATACCTATAAGAAAAAGAAATTCAATGGCATAGGGTAGAAGGAACAGGAGGAATATAAAACCTGTGCATATATTTAGTAAAATCTTTTTTTTAATATATTTTTTAATTGATCTATTTGACAGACAGAGATCACAAGTAGGCAGAGCAGGGTGGGGGGGGGTGGTCTGCAGGCTCCCTGTGGAGCAGAGAGCCTGATGTGGGGCTCCATCCCAGGACCTGGGATCATGACCTGAGCTGAAGGCAGAGGCTTTAACCCACTGAGCCACCCAGGCGCCCCTAAAATCATTTTTTAAAAACTAATTAATGCTTGCTTTACTTATCTCTTAGAGCTAATATGTAAAAGGAGATAATATGTGAAAAAGATTTGGTTTTGATATGAAAATGCCAAATATGTAGCTTATGTAACATTTTTATTATTGCTAGAAAAAATGTTCATTTTTGTGAATCTTTTTAAAAAGAATATGTGTCTTTTGAAGTTGATAACAGTTCTTTGAGAAAGAATCATATAGGTTGCTCTATTTCTGTGGGCAGATGTCTCTTCACATCTTCCCTTGTTATTCAACATTCACACACATAAGCCCACAAATACATAATTTCCATGCTGAGTTTAGGAGCATAATGTTTGTGATAGCTATTCTTAGAATGAGAGAAAGAGAGAATGGGGAGGGAGTTATCAGTGGAAAGAGGCAGTAATGGAGTTAATCACGGTGTGAAAAATACACTGAGAACAGCAAGTAAATGTCAGTTGTTAGTCAACCAAAATGAGAGGCAACAGTTATCTTGCTTAGAGAAATATATAGGAAAGTAGTCAATTTTGGAGATTTTAGAAAATCCTAGATATAAGGCCAGCTCAAATGCTGAATCGGCCTGGGACAGGTCCCCCAAATTTTGAATGTCAATATTTTAAAATACAAATAAGCTTTTTTAAAAAAAATTTTATTTATTTATTTGACAGAGAGAGACACAGCAAGAGAGGGAACACAAGCGGGGGCGAGGGTAGAGTGGGAGAGGAAGCAGGCTTTCTGCCGAGCAGGGAGCCCGACGTGGGGCTCAATGTGGGGTTCAAGGTGAGGCTCAATGTGGGGCTCTATCCCACGACCATGGGATATGACCCGAGCTGAAGGTAGACACTTATTGACTGAGCCACCCAGGTGCCCCAGTGATTCATCAGTCTTATGTAATACCTAGCACTCATTACATCATGTGCCCTCCTTAATGCCCATCATCCAGTTATTGCATCCCCTATCCGCCTTCCCTCCAGCAACCCTTAGTTTGTTTCCTATGATTAAGAGTCTCTTATGCTTTGTCTCCCTCTCTGGTTTCATCTTGTTTATTTTTTCCTCTCTTCCCCTATGATCCTCTGTTTTGTTTCTTAAATTTCACATATGAGTGAGATCATATGATAATTGTCTTTCTCTAATGGACTTATAAATAAGCATAATTGCAAAAATAACAAGTTAAAAACAAAACAGGAAATCATCCTGAGTAGCATCATCTAAAACAAAGATAACCATTTAAATTTAATTTTTTTCCTTTCCATTTTTATGATTTTATAAGATAGGCAAAGGTTTTTCACTGTAGTCATTTTACTTAACAAGATGGTATGTACACATTTTCATTTAGCTGCATAAGTCTTTATCTTAATATTTTAAAAGTATCATAGCATTCAATCAAGTTGATATGATAAAATTTAATTAACTGTATTTGAAATATGAGTAGTTTCCAGTTAGTCAACGCATGATAAACCAATGTATTAGTTTGTAAGAAACCAAGGCCAGGATTCTAAAACTTCATTTTTTTTTTTTTTAATTTGAGGAATGTTATTTGCAACTATTAGCCTCATTTGTGCCATAATTTTTCTCTTGAATGCATTAAATATTCATGTGTTGTTTGTTCATTCACTCAATACATTTTGAGCTACTCTGAGTACTATTAACTGGAAAAACAATGATGTAAAAAAATTAAAAGACCATGACTCTCAAGGATCACATTTTAAAGTGAGCTGAAAAAGAAGATAACATGTAAACAAATCATGATAATTTTGGATAGACTTAAGTGTTTTGAAGACAATAAATTATAGACTTGTGATTCAGAACAAAAGAAAAATGAGATAAACTTTAGATGAAGTAATGATAAGGAGAAACTAAACTTTTTTTTCTTTTTCTGAGCGTTATCTCCTACCTCCCACATCTACCTTTTCCATTTAAAAACTGGATACATAACCTGTTTTTTGTTTGTTTGTTTTTGGTTCCTTTTTGCTGTGTGGAAGAACAGATCATAAATAGCCCAAGTAGAACTAGTTACTGAGAATTTGGAGGTGAACCAATGTTGATGACTATAGTTCCTTGGCAAAATACTTTAAGAGTAAGAAGTCTGTAAGCTCCAAGTACAAAGGTGACTAAGAGGAAAATTTTTCTACTTTCTCTTCTCCTACATTTTATTAAAAGCTACTTCTTCAGAGCCACCAGCTACAGATGAGTGGAGTGGAGAGTGACTAATTCTTTGAATATATCTTACCATTATTAAACCACTATGCCTTAATGAATCTAAAATGGTTTGAGATACAGAGTAAGCAGTAACTCTTCTTCACATTTAAGTGATGAGATTATTAAGGAGTGCCATATCTAAATGGATCTTACACTCAGAATTGGAATTAGACATTCCAGTCTTTTATGACTTGTAATAAGTGCTTATTCCCATCATGACTTTTCAAATCAAAGTAATTTCATTTCCTATCTTGATAGTATCATTACTATAAAATTAAATTGCATTAGGTTTTTAACTCCCTGAGACCAACATTCACTTTGCATCCTGCAATTTGGTACTAACATTTATCCTTAATGCCCTCGTGGACTTCAAGTTGTTATGCTGTATGTCTTTGTTTTTTAAATTTTAAGTCAACAATGTGATTTCTGTTTTGAATTGAATAAGGAGATTATTTGAACCAATAAGGAGGTTTGCTTACCTGGACTCCAGTTTTCGGGCCGGAAGTTTTTAGGAAATGACAGTACGTTACTCTGGTATTTGATAAAAGTAGGAGCAGCATTACAAAAGCAAATATTTTCACAGTATGAATGGAGGGGGAGAGAGAAGTGTCAGAGTACCATTAAAAGCCTAAGAGTCACTCCTGACCACTTATTAATCATTTATATATAAAACAAGGAATTTGGGCTGAATAGAGACACTGATAGGTCCCATCATCCCCTGATCCCTTCTGTATGCCCTGGGCAGAACATCCTTCTCTCTCAGAAGGGGTCACACATTTTGTCTTCAGTAGCAGAGTATGTGCTTGAATGCAAAGAAGAACTCTTATCATCTGTGTGGGCCCAAGAAAGAAAAAACTTAAATCCCATTCATACCTGTGAGGCTTGGGATTGTACAGGATGTGGGTACTGGGACCCATGAGAAGAAGAATAATACCTCTGAATGAACAAGAATCTGATGGAGTGGGCCAGAATGGGCAGCACAACCAGGATGCAGAGAAATTATGATTTCTAGGTGCCATGAGGTTGTTCTTAATCAGAAAGTCAGCTCTGCTCCCTACCATTCCCCAGCCAACCTGCTGAGAGAACCTTTGGGATTCAGGAATGGGGAAGGGCCCTGACACTGGAGAATGGCTGGGGTCCCCATGGGGTGAAGCTGCAGGACTCTGCTGGGGAAATTCCATCAAAACTAAATCACCAGAAGGGAATACTAGACTGGAGAAGAAACCAGATATACCCTGAGAAAATGAACAGAATGAGAGTAATAAAGAACACAAGGCACTGGTTGGTCAGAAGAGGTGGGCAGTGGGCGGACAGCAGAGCACCTGAGGACAACAGAAGAGAACAGGAAGGGGCCTGGAGCAGCCACTCGGATCATGTGTGAGAGCAGCTCTCCCACTCACCTTGCCACACTTCCCCCAGTGAGGTCTCATGTACTAGTGCCCTTACCTGCGACTCTTGGGCTCATGGAGCATAAAGAACATTTTACTACGTATATAAGACACTAGAAACTCTTGGCACTATTGGAGGCAAATAACTACAGAAAGCACTGATGACCCCACTTATCAGCGTGAATAAGGGACAGAGCAGTGAAATATGGAGTCAAAACATGCTGTGTTCTATAAAATCTGACATAAGTTTTTCTTAATTGGGTTGCATGGCTGGACACACTAATAAGAATTGCACATGGGTAACATTACAAACACTCTTGCATCTATTATATACTTGTTTTCTCTGACAGCTCTGTAAGCTGAGGAGGGCTGATATTTTCTTCATCTTTTAATGGGGAGATCACTGTCTAGAGAGGCTGAGTGAGGTTCAGCATCTGAGATGGTACCCTAGTAACTTTTTCTTTCTTTCTTTTTTTTTTTTTTTTGAAGAGTTTATTTATTTATTTGACAGACAGAGATCACAAGTAGGAAGAGAGGCAGGCAGAAAGAGAGAGAGAGAAGGAAGCAGGCTCCCTGCTAAGCAGAGAGCCCAATGCAGGGCTCGATCCCAGGACCCTGGGATCATGACCTGAGCTGAAGGCAGAGGCTTTAACCCACTGAGTCACCCAGGTGCCCTGAAACTTGTTTCTTTAATTGCCTAAAGTGCCTATTATGAATTTTATGCTTAATTTATTTTTTTTGAAATTTTTAAAGATTTTATTTGTTTATTTGAGAGAGAGAGAAAGAGAGCCTGAGTAGAGAGAGGGGTAGAAGAAGAGGGAGAAGCAGATGCTGGGCTTGATCCAAGGACCCTGAGATCATGACCTGAGCTCAAGGGAGATGCTTAACCAGCTGAGCCACCCAGGAGCCCCAAAGATTTTATTTATTTGTTTGTTTGAGAGAGAAAGAGAGAGAGCATAAGTGGGGTGAGGGTCAGATGGAGAAGCAGGCTCTTCACTGAAAAGGGAGCTTGATGTGAGGCTAGATTCCAGGACTCTAGGATCATGACCTGAACCGAAGGCATATGCCTAACCAACTGAGCCACCCAGGCACCCACTGAGTTTTCTGTTTAATTTAGATACTATATTTGTTTGTTCATTTGTCTAGATTTCTGGTATTTATATGAATTTATGTTGTCCAACTTATTGATTCAAACTTCTTTAATTTGAAAAAATAGATAATAGTAATAAAAATCACCATCCTCTCTATTAAAATGATCAAAGATGAAATTTTCCTGTGATCTTTTTATTTATATTGATTCTTTTTATAGAAGATAAGACATGTTGAGATCCATAGGATCATGTCATAGTTGCTTTTTCTTTTCTAAATTTGAGATGAATCATAACTCTCATCTTTCCTAACCTCCCAGTCAGTGAGGAGTCTTTCTGGTGAATACAGAGCAAAAAAAAAAAAAAAAAAAAATCTACATTTAATTTAATCTTTTTCTAACAGTTGCCCTCCCTACTCTACAGACTAAATGTTTTGTCCATTTCCAAGAACTTTATAAGAAGTTAGCATAGTACTAACAAGTTCCCCTTATCTCCATATGAGAAGACAAGTAAACAAACTACCTGAATGGTTTCTGAGGCAAGGGAAAAGTAATCGGACTGTGACCTGAGGGGAGCAAAAAGTAGGAGACTAACAAATGCTGATTATTTAGGGAAAAGAATTAAATGAAAATGTCTCTAACCAGTTTCATATCATAGATGAAGTTTCTTGCCATCATTTATGTGAATGTAATTTTGGTGTCTCCAGATAATTCCAGAGTCTGCTGACCAGGAAACTGAGAACTGTATTTAATTCCCATGCAACTGCCAGACGTCATTTTTGCACTGAACACCAAACTGTTCTCAATCCCTGTGAGACGGCAGAGTCAACATTTTGCTTCATATTTGGGGGTTTGCAGTCCCCACTGAATAGCTAATATTTACAGAGTAGTTTTTACATACCAGGCATCATTCCATGTACTTTACAGGGACTCTTTCCCTAACTCCTATACCATCTTAAGAAATCAGTACCATTACCATCTTCATTCTACAGGTGAGGAAACTGCCACAGAAGTTATGTCACTCCTCCAAAGCCATGCACTAGGAATGGTGAGTCCTTTGAATCCAGGCTATCAAGCTCCTACAGCTCATTCTCCTAATTTCTTTGCTATTTTGTTTCTAAATGCTGGTCATAGTCTTCTATTGAAACTTTTTAGCAAGGCCGCCATATTTATTCTCTTATTCCACGTTACTTATTAGGAGGCTATGGAGAGCCAGAACCATTCCTGGTCCCGGAAAAACACAAAGACCTTTCTCAGAGCGCCTGTTCTAGTCTGAAAGGCTGAAAAGCCATTTGCACAGGCCAGTTGTACAAAGACAGCAAACTCTGAGAGGCAAAGTAGGAACAGCTAGAGCTAGAGCTAGAGGTCAATGAGTCAGGGAGACTGCCTAGTAGAGGGACACTTGAGCTGAGGTTTGAAGGGCAGTACGAGTGAGCTAGGGAGATGGAGTCCAGAGGGAATCCTGGGCTGTCATAACAATGTATATGGAGGAAAAGAAGCACCCAAGACCAGGAAGGTGTGGGGAACTGTAGTGGTTTGATTTGGCCAGGCTGGTGTTATGCTCAGGATGTGGCAGGAGATGAACAGCAGAGGACACAGCAGCAGCTTGTATAAGTATAGATAATAGCTAGTTAGTGCTTCCAGAATTCCAGGTGTTGAGACAAGGGCTTTGCACTGATTACTTCACTGAATCCTCCTGACTGTCAAACAATAAAGAGACTGTTGCTCTTCCATTTTATGTGTGAGAAAACTGAGGCCCGTGGGTGGTAGCTCTCCTAGCCAAAGATCAGACAGACAGGATTCGAGCCAAGTGGAATTCCAGAACTCGTGCTCTTTATGCAGCACACGCTGACAAGCTCATGGAGAGTTCTGCATCATAGGCTGGTGAGGTTGAACTTTCTTACATGCTTTCGTGGTAGACACACTGAAACAATGGCCTATGCTAAGGCAGGTTCCCCTATGCTCATTTCTTTTGTGCTTTAACTTGATTTGTCCAATAACAGCTACAATTTACTCATGGCTTACTCTTTGCCAAGTGCTATATAATCTTATATATTATTTCATTTAATTTGTGACAGTGATGTGTATACTGATAAACGAATTGATGTCAGAGAACAAAACTGCTGAATATTATATAGCTGTTAATGTTAAATCAAACTCAGTCTGCCTGATTTTTGAAGCATGCACTCTTAATTCTTGGGCTATGTTCCTTTCATAAGAGCATTGCAATTTTCCCATAAAGTCATGTTGCAAGAAGTGTATCCAGGACTAACCTCCCAGGATTTAATATGACCAATTCCAGTCAGGTTCCTAGGTGCCATTTAATTGATGCTGCTCAAATAAAGAAATGTGGAAAGCCCAACTACCTATTCTTTACACATTTATGATCTTGTTTCCTTGGAGCTAGTTGTTATCAATTCATGATGGGATTCCCTTGCAGCTAAGTAAGGAAAATCTTTTTAAAGTGACCTGAAAAGGTAAAGTGTTCAACCTCAGAGGTTTCTTATATACAGCTCCTTTAGTGGAAATGAACTATTTCCAACCCTTGCATGAGTGAGGAGTAAAACAGTTTCAAGTAGTACATATATTTATAGTGAAACCTTCAAATAGTCTGTTGGACTTGCAGCATTCTTTTTCCTGTCAAGACCCTGCTGTAAGAGTCTTCATACTCTAACAGTTAAAAGAACTTAATCTTGGTTTGAATTTTGGGTCTACCACCTACTTATTTTAGTTTCCTTCTTTATGAAATAGATATCATAATTATAACTACCTCATTGGATGACTGGGAATATTAAATGCAGTAATACATATCTTAAAAATAAAAACAACTCAGTGGAGCCTGGCACAGAAGAAGCATTCGACAAAATATTTCCCACCAACCCTGTCATGTCTGTCTCAACTCCTCTCTCATGTCCCTTGCCATGACAGGTCCCCTCCAGCTGGCTGCAGCTTCTGATTGACAACTGCAGCCATATTTTCATCCTGCTTCTGAAGGGGTACATCTACATCCTTACCACCTATGCTGTTCTTCCTGTTCCTTCCATGAATTCATCATTATTCTACATTTCAATACTCACTTCAAAAACCACTTCCTTCATGCAGGGTTTCTTACCCTATCGTTTCCTCTTTGAATATTTCCTTCAAATACGTGTTCAGTATTAATCCCAAGGGCCCAGTAGGATATAAATAGATATATCTCTTAAGTTGTTTTATGAAAGAGTGCTGATTGGGGATTGTCCCATTATGTGTCTAAGCACAGGTTTAACACCAGCTAACGGGTGAGTTTGGGCAAGCCAGCCAATGGAGACTTCATTTTCAGAATCTGACAAGTATAGAAGCCATTTTGGTGGTTTCACTGCCTTTGGAAATTGGAATATCATATTTGGGATGTAGCAGTTCCTTCTCTTAGAGTACTTTATTATCACATCTTCACCATGTGGAATCTTGCCTCCCTACCCCCATATCGAAGGAGGCCCCAACAATCACTTAATGATCAGTTAGCCCAGTTTTATGTGCTTGGAACAGAACTCTTTGTAGCATTCACAAGGAAATGAAGAGAAAGAGTATATTTAGCTTCCCTGACATGATTCTGGCACTACAAAACACTGCTTTGCCTTTCCTGTGAGAATATCGTAGGAGCGTAGAGGTGAGCCTACCCAACACATATCCTTCCCTATGAGATGTGGATTAGTCCAGGGAAAAACCCATGAAGAAAAACTTGGTGTCCCCTGTTTCTACTCTTTCTAAACCAGTTGTCCTGGATACTTATTAATATTTGGTGCCAAAATCAAATAGATCACAAAAGATTTAAGCAAAATAAGATTAGGAGTGGAGCAGGACCTCCCATGTCTGAAAACTTACCTCCACCATTTAATGGCTCTATTATAATCTAGAACAAGGTAATTAGTTGTCACTGTGCCTTAGTTGCCAGATTTATAAAGTGAATGATAAATACCCATCATGTAAGGTTATTTCAAGAATTAAATAGGATAATATATGTACAACACTTAGAAGGTAGGAAGCACTTAATTACTCCTAGTATTAGTAATAGTTGTAGTTACAGTAAGAAGAATAGTAATTTTCCTTCATGGCCTTCTTTTCAGCTGCCTTTGTCCTCAATAATACCTTGCTGGAAATGCTTATCAGTCTCCAAACTATTTAACAAAATGAGGAACCCTTCATTTCATCACAGGCAATAAGAAAACACTTGTCATGTGATGACAGCATGTTAGGCACACGAGGTAGATAATGCAGGCACTCTGATCTCACATCTAACTAAGGGATCTGTCAAACTGGCCAATGGAGAGATCTAGTTGAGTTATCTGGATCCATGAGGATCCCCAAAATGTATTTATGTGTACATGTAAGGATTTATTTCTTTATTTAAGCCAACCGACTATGTGTGTATTCTGTAAACATGGAGAACATAAGAACCCGGTGACTTGCACTTTAATGCCAGCTGGAAGTAAGAAGGAAACTGAGCTTGGCTATCTTTTTGAACCGGTTTCTTGAAAGTAACTGAGCAGGTAAATGCGCACTGTTCAAATCTTAACTTGTGTGAATATGTGGACTGTTAAATTTATAGCTAAATTCCTTAGCAGATGCAACACTATAAAAAATAGATTCAATAAAGAACTTAGAAAGATGGGGCACATGATACTTTTAGGTCATACTTCTCACAAGGGTACAGTGATGACGAATAACTTGGACCTTGTTAAGATCAGTTTTCTTTAACTGTACCACCACCAAAATGTTTTCTGGCCTGCAATGTTTTCTATTGGTTCTATCGTGTTTATTAGTGTCATTTCTGCTGGTACCAAGAGAAACAGTAATTTGTGAACCTTTACCACACACTTTTATTCAATCAGAAACTAGCATCACTTTTTCTTGTTGTTTTGTTTTGTTTTGACAAAGCAATGAAAAGAAGTCAACACATTTAAAGTCTGTGGACTAGGAGAAGTGTTTTATGGACTCTGAAATTGTTTGCTGAGAGTTCTTGACCTATTTACCATAAAATACCAAATCCCATGTTGAAAAGGAATTTTTGACTCTAGGTTTTCTTATTTTGGCTCTTCTAACTCCCGAGTCTCTCTCTCTCTCTCTCTCTTTTTTAAGTGCATTCTTCATGATTTTTTCTCCCCTGTTGAGAAAGCAGTAATTGGAAAGTTGTAGTGATAGTCTCTGCCTCAGTAAAAACAATGCAAACCACTCAGATTTTAATTCTTTCTCCTTTTATGAAATGTAAATTCAGGGTGCCTGGGTGGTTCAGTGGGTTAAGCCACTGCCTTCGGCTCAGGTCATGATCTCAGGGTCCTGGGATTGAGTCCCACATCGAGCTTTCTGCTCGGCAGGGAGTCTGCTTCCCTCTCTCTCTCTGCCTGCCTCTCAGCCTACTTGTGATCTCTCTCTGTCAAATAAATAAATAAAATCTTAAAAAAAAAAAAACGTAAATTCATACTTTTCAAAAGAGTTATATTATTAAAGGCCAGGACCTTGTCTAACTCCTCTGTGTTTGCTGCATCTAAAAACTAAATAACATTTAGCCAGCACTTAATTTAAATTTACTGAATGATGATACTTTGTAATTTTCCTTCTCTTGTCATTTTGTTTGAATATGATATTCTTAGAAAATATGATTTAAAATATCCCATGATCTTTCTCTTACTTGAAGGCACTTAAGTTTCTGGGTGCTCTTTGAACTAAGCATGATAAAACAAAAATTTAAAAATTTCTCTCTACTGCGGAATCCAGAAGCTTTCACCTTCACAGCTCCCCTTGAAAGTGTGCAACACTCCCATCATTACAGCTAACCTTAGAGAAAAGGAATTACCATGGTCACAAAAAAGTAGCATAAATAATTCCCATCATTTATACACATGTTAGTTGACAATGAGCTGTTTTTTGTGTGGGAAGGCTGAAGATGTGGGAAGTATCAGACTCAAGGGAGAGTTCAACCAAAAGCACAGCAAAACTCACTCTTTTTTATCATGTTTCCCAAACATTTTTCTCCATTTTTTCAGAAAACCTATGATAATAACTTACATTTACACAACGCTTTTTGCCTCAAAGAACCCCCAGCATTTGCCAATCAAACATTTGTATATACTTCAACATTTACATTTCATCTTTGGCACTGGGGGGGGGGGGTCAGTTACATAGTAAACTAACATAATCAATTCTTGTCTGCTGTCATGCACTTGAATGTGTGAGGACTGACAACGGTAATCATGTTCTTCCTAAAACAAGTGCAGGATCTTCCCTGACACAAAAACAGTCCCAAAGAACTGTAATTAAAATGAAGTGGTGGAGGGGCTGCTTTTGATGACAGCAAGACGATGAGAAAAAAGGCAGCCCTCACACCAGTGTCACCGTTCTACTATCTATCTGAATTAGGTTGGTGGTATGACTGTCTTTACCATATGATTAGCTATACAAGTAAAACTGAAATGTTAGATGTCAAAAGGAGTGGGAGGAAGAAGGGGGAAAGAGAACAGTAAATTCCTGTGTTAACATCTTGTTTCTTTTCATTTCTATAACTGCAGAAAAAGAGACATTCAAAGTCCTACTTACGAGATTTATGGGGAGTATTGAATTGATTCGGGTCATCCAGGTTGGTTATGAAAGCCAATATTCTAAATTCTTTGGACACAGAGAATTTTAAAAAGTAAATCATGATGATCAAACTTGCTACAGGACCATGTTATTTGTAAACTCAGTCATAGCTGAATACTTTGAAACAGAAAATTATCAAATCCACAGAGAGGTAAGAGAATCAAGAGCTCTTTTGAACTCAGATTAATCATTACACCTGTGGAAACCACTTTACCCCCAC
The DNA here is from genome assembly GCF_030435805.1 of Mustela lutreola. Lineage (NCBI taxonomy): Eukaryota > Metazoa > Chordata > Mammalia > Carnivora > Mustelidae > Mustela > Mustela lutreola. Next base: position 75,550,865 of record NC_081297.1, on the reverse strand, counting down.
TGGGGTTCCAGCATGTTGGTCAGGGATCATTTTTCTTTCTCTTCCTACACATGTCAATAGAAGTCAAAACTCCAGCTGTTATCTTTAATTACCTGAATAAAAATCTACTATGCAAGTAGTTCAAGTTTAATTTACCCCCTGTCATGAAACTAAAATGTCAGGAGATAAACATGTGATTCAGAGTTCTGCCTGGAGAAGCTACCTAGGAGGGAGGTCTGCTAATAGTGCTATCACTAAAAAACTAAAGAGTTTTGAGAGTCTCTTCTGCAGCTTAATGTTTCATATCTATTGTATGATAAATTTTTAGCTGGCTGTTGACTTGCAGCTCCTTTTCCACATTGCTCAAATTGGGGTCATTTTCCTACTTCTGATTTTATAATAATTTAAAGAAAGCAGACACTAGTTTTGATCTGGCTATTCCTCATAAAAACCTTCTAACGTGCCCCGATCCTTTCTGCTAGCGTCAAGATAGTGTTTATCTAGCTGATGCCATGTGTGTGAAGTTTCCAAGCATTGTGTCATTTTTTTCAAATCATTCAGTGTTCCCATGTAAGATTTTAAAGCAGCTGCCTCTATCTAGGGGGAAAAAAAACCATGAATTCATAAATAATACAATTTTGTATTAAATACAAATATGCTTATTCCAAAGATACAAGTGAGATCCCAAGTGACCGTTAGTTATCTGTGATTGGGACATGATATTTTTCTCAGCTTATCTGGATCCTCAAATTTCGAGTTTTTCAGTTTTTTGAGTTTTTTGAATTCTCAATTTTCTGTTCAAGTGAAAAGCTGCAAAACTTCCCGTAGCTTCAATTTAATCTTATGGTTCATGTCAGGGCCTCCCTTCTGACCTGAGTAACCACACATTCTTTCCTAACCCTTTGTGGTGTTGACAGTGAAACTCGGATTTTATAGATGAAGCAGCCTATGAACAATTATCTGGAAGTCACCTGTATCTTCTCGCCAAAGGTGGATTTTTGCTCTTTCTAAGAGATTTGCTATGAAATACAGCTTAAAGAAAAGTTTTACAGTTTCTTTTCCAGTTCAGGAGGATACATTTCTAGGTCACCTGGTAACTGGTCTAACCCAGAAGCTAGTCATGAGTCATTATTTTCTTCCCACAAGAAAATAACTAACTTGGCCCTAAAGAAACATAGAGTTAGGCAAACATTAAGAGAAATGGCTAATATTTATTGGATACTTGTTGTGTGCCAACACTATTCTAAAGGCTTTACATATGCCAACATTTAATGTCATCACGATAATTTTATGAGCTCAGTGGCTCAAACATATATATGTATGTATATATAGAGAGAGACAATGTATAATGTATATATATATACACAACATATATACGAGTAGATTCGTATGTATGTGCACATACACATGAGTGTATGGTAACTTTAGTCCTCCAGCTGCTTAGGTCAAAAAACTTAAAGAGTAACTTTTGATTGTTTCTCTCTCTCTCTAAATCCAGATCCATAAAGAAATATATTGGCTCTGCCTTCAACATGAACCTAGAACCTGTCCACTCTTCATCTTCATCACCATCACCTTGGTCCAAGTCACCAAATACCTTGCCTGGATTACTATAATAACCTAGCAATGAATTCTCCTTTTTCTACTCATTCATTCCCCCATATTGTCTCTCCATCTATTTTCAACCCAGTGATCCTTTTAAATCCTACATCGGATTTTGTTTCTCCTGTTCTCAATATTCCACGCTGGCTCCCCATCTCCTTCAGAGTAAACACCAAAGTCCTTACAATGGTCTATCAGGCCCTATATGATCTATTTTCCATTACCTCTCTCATTCATTTCCAAATGTTATTCTCCTGATTCCTGGCCCCAGTCGTGTTAGCAGTTCACCACGCATAACAAGACACAGCCTTGGCTGCAGTATTCCCTCTTTCTGGAACAGTCTTTCCTGAAACATCTATTTGTAAAATGACCTACCTTTTTAAAGTCCTTGTTCAAATTTCATTTTCTTAATGAGGCAAAGTATGTTCCAGTTTTTAATCATCATTTTAATTAGGATTTTTAAAAAAATTGGCCCTGAGGGGTTAAGTATCAAGACTATGATTTGAGGGGCGCCTGGGTCGTTTAGTGGGTTAAAGCCTCTGCCTTCAGCTCAGGTCATGATCCCAGAGTCCTGGGATCAAGCCCCGCGTCGGGCTCTCTGCTTAGCGGGGAGCCTGCTTCCTCCTCTTTCTCTCTGCCTGCCTCTCTGCCTACTTGTGATCTCTGTCTGTCAAATAAATAAACAAAATCTTAAAAAAAAAAAAAAAAGACTATGATTTGAACCTATGCCATTTGATTTGTCGATAGTTTGTTTAACTGACAAACTATAAGAGTTTGGAAGAGTCATAACCTTAGCCCTTTAATCTATGTTTGCATATGGTTATAAATTAGGGGCATAGACATAGAATATGAATCTCTATACAGCTAGAAGGCATGCATGGTTTTACCCAAGACGAACTTTCTTGACTGTGGCTTGGCTTTTCAAAGTGTTCCTCTCTTTGAAATGCTCTGTTTCTCCCCTTTCCCACCCTTCACACCAGATTCAGCGCCATCTCCTCTGCCAGACTTTCCATCTCACCAGATGTTTGGTTTATATTCTATGTCCTCTCCTCATGGCATTCATCTTCAGTCATTATACTCATGAGTTATACTGTGTTTTATCCACTTACATGCCTTATTCTTTGTTTAAAATGTGTATAATTGTAAGTTTAAAATAAATAAATAATAATTACTCAGTGACTACTAGTTGGAACGTTGGATAAACGAACAAATCATTATTCCAATTGATCTCGGCACAAATTAAATTTTGCATACAAGATTTCTACTTTTTTTTTTTCAAGATTTTATTTATTTGAGTGAGATAGAAAATGGGGGGAGCGAGAGAGAGAGAGAGCACAAGTGGGGAGGAGGGAGAAGTACGATCCCTTTCTAAGCAGAGAGTCTGACGTGGGGCTCGATTCCAGGACCCTGAAATCATGACCTGAGGTGAAGGCAGGTGCTTACTTGACTGAGCCACCCAGATGCCCCAAGATTTCTACTTTTTAAAAGCTAATATAACTGAAATGGCATTTGGATTCTTATATACACACACGTATATTTACACACACATACAAACAGAACTAACTTTAGAGATATGGTGAGCTTATTCCTAATATACTTCATCTCCCCTGCTGAACTGTAATTTTAGACATTTGAGTCTTTTAATGTGGTTTCTATCTAATAAGTGGGCACTTTTTTTTTAATGTGCTCTATGGAAACTGATGAGGAGTTCTTATTAAAGAAAGGTTTTCAAACATATCAAAAAATTCTAGAAAGAAAACCATAAACTTAAAATAAAAAGAATATTTTGAAATACGCTCACTCTTAATAGCCCAAATGGAGACCATCCATCCCTTCCACACAAAATTTTCTTTAGCTTTTTAACAACCTGTGTTGCACACTGTCTCTCTTTCTCTCTCTCTCTATATATATATTATGGACTGAAAGTTTGTATTCATCCCAAATTCATATGTTCAAACCTTAACCCTCCAGTGTGGCTATATTTGGAGAGGGAACCCATCAGAACGTAAGATAAATGAGGTCATGGTGGGGGGCTGGTCTGATAGGATTGTGGCTTCATGAGAACCCCCCCCCCCCAAGAGCTTGCTTCTCCAAGCTCTATACACTACACAAGGCCATAGAGGGTGCCGGGAGAAGGTGGCTGTCAGCATGTCCGGAAGAAAGGCCTCCATAGAAACCAAACCATCCAGAACCTTAGTCCAAGTCCTTCAATCTCCAAAGTTGTGAGAAATACGTTCCTGTTGTTTAAAACCTCCCAGCCTGTAATGCTTTGTTAGGGCAGCCCAAGCTGACTAATCTTTTTTTTTTTTTTAATTGAGGTATAATCAACATCTCACATGCTGTTAGATTCAGGTGTACAACACAATGATTCCATATTTGTGTACACTGTGACGTGATCACAGTGTATACAAATAAGTCTCGTTGGCATCTGTCTACATATGCAGTCACAGATTTTTTTTTCTTATGATGATCACAACACTCATTCTGGTTTCCCTGAATAAATAATAAATTAGAGGAAACAGAAACTGAGTCATTTTTCTTGTTCACTCACTTAGGTTGTATTGTTTAGAAATAATAAGCATTTACATTTCTTGACTAACATCCCATTTTCTTATAAGTGAACTAAAGTTTCTTTTTTTCTCTTCTTCTCTGGGCAGATTTCAGTTGTATTCCTCACTGATTTGGGCTATAAAAAAATAAGAGGAAATGTCTAGTGCAGGATGAGAACATCTGTTCTTATTCTTCACTAATACTTGGCTGTTCCTCTCACCCCTAATTGTCTAGAATAAGAAGTTAGAAATGTGTATTTCGGGCACCTGGGTGGCTCAGTTCGTTGAGCGATTGACTTCAGCTCAGGTCATGAACCTGGAGTTTCAGGATCAAGTCCTGCATTGGGCTCCCTGCTTAGCAGGGGGTTCTGCTTCTCCCTCTGAACTTCCCCCTCTGGTCCTCACTCATTCTCAAATAAACAAACATTTAAAGAAAATAAAAATTAAAAAAATTTTTAAAAAGAAATGTATATTGCTCAAAACATAGAGTGTAGACAGTGATTTTAGCATATATGGAATCACAGTCCCCGTTGAGGTTTCAATTAAAGCTACAGATTTCACGGAATTGCACATGGTCAAATACATGCACAATTTCAGGGGCTGTTGTCCTCTCCATGCTCATTTAAGGACTCTCCTAGATGTCCTTGAATCCCGGGTTAAGAATCTCTGTTTTAGGCCATGTGATTCTCTTCATTGCAGTAGTGGGGCCTTACCTGAACTTTCTGTAAAGATTTGGAAAAAGAAAGGTGCCGGAGGTCACATAATCCGAAATCACATTTCCAGTTTTCCACACCAATGCTTCTTATGGGAAGCTCTGAAGTAGGGGACATGTGAGCTTCTGATACTGGAAAATTTTTACGACTGTGTAAACTAAGAATTCTGAAAGCTCCTTGAAACGGCCCACTGCTTTCCTGATGAAATCCGCAAAGTAGGTTGCCTGTGATATTTTTAAAATCATGTGGGAAATATTTCAAGGCCTGATCACAGACTACACATTAAAATGAGTCATCATGATGACCTATACTCCGAGCCATAGAGACAAACAGCCTTAAGGGAAATCAGAGCTGCTGAAAAGCATCTTGTACATTCTGATATATGTCATGTCATCCTAATAGAAGTGAGGGACAAGCATGGGTGAGAGGGACTCCTTGAGCTGCTGCGCTCGGAACCTGCCTCTGGCTCTCAGGTGGTGGAAGGACTGTTTCAGATCGTAGCGGGAGGTGTTCACTCGTTCTCATCTCCATGGGCACAACTGCGCATGCGTGCAAGCTGAGCCCCCCAGCGAGAGTATGTCCCCTACAAACTCCACAGGGGAAGGAAGGAGGAAGCCTATGGCATTTATTCGTACTCTCTTTCCAGCTCGCCTTAAAAACTCTAACTTGTAATGGTTTTCATTTGAATGTAACAAACCAATCCATATGATACAGCATAATAATTAAAGTTTTCTTCAACATTGCTTTATAATGAAAGATCTTAGAAAAGTCCCTTAGTAGCCCTCTTTCTTATATTAGATGTTAGAAAGTAAACACATACAAAATGATACGGCTCTTTTGTTCCAAAAGGGCTGCTCTGATAGACAGAAACATGCGGTATGCAGAATATGGATAATAATGCTGCATATGTCTTGATCCAGATATCATTCGTCTTTTCAGAAGTTTATCTCACACCACTCCTTTGCAAGTGTGGGGTCAGAGGTACAATGCTTTGATGATGACAATGTGCTAAAGATGCCTTAAATAGGACAGAAATTTTTCATGCATTCAGTGTTCAGAAGAAAAGGAACTTTTTTTTTTTTTTTAAAACAGAGGACAAGTTCCTTTCCCAGGTGTTCTGAAATAACAACTTTGATGCTACACAAGCAGTATTTTCTTATATGACTGCAGCAGAAATCTCAGTTTCTCCTGAGTCTGTGCTATTTATGAATGCAAATAAGAAATAGAACTTCCCTTCCATAATTACACCTGGCAAATAGTCAGAATGACAGATTGGGAATATTCTTAGTCAGTGAGTTCCTTAGGCAGAGCCAAACACCCTGACACAACAATTAAAGCTTCACTTAGCCCTCCCACACATACCATCACCATCACTCTCATCCCCTCCACCACTGAGAAACTACGTGAGCTACCTAGGTCTTCTCCCTCTGCATCAGGCTTCACTTCCTGGCTTCCTCCTTTCAATAAATAGATTTTGATATATATGCTTTGGGATTTTAAAGTCATACCAGTTTTAAGATATTCCACCTGTAACTTTGGGCAGGAAATACAATTATGTGTTTCAGACTGTTTTCTAAGAGTCTTTGTGAGCTTGATTTGTGGAAAGAGCACTGACTTTGGATACTGATTCTGCTAATTGTATGACCTTAGAAAAATATTGTCTCAAAGTTTTTCGAGCCTGTGGTTTTGGATCTTTTAGTCATGCTTGTAATACCTTGTTCACAGACTTACTTTAAGGACAAGCATTAGGGAACATATATAAAGGTACTTGGGAAACTAAAAACTGCTTTTTAAATAATAAGAATATTATTATCTCTACAGTCTGTAACTTCTCACTTCTACAGACAAATTGATGGTTGAATTTACATCTGCCAATTGAAGAATTTTATATTTGCAAAATAGCATGAAAAAGTCCCTTTTTATTTAATACTATGAGCCTTTAACTTCATGTAAGTTAGCAGAAAGGAGCTGGCTAGAGTAGTTCTTGGTCAAGTCTATGAAATAAGCTAGAGATCTAGATTAGAATAAGTCTGTTCTTAATACACAGTAATTCTTTACTTCCAACATTTTAAAGTTATTTTCATATTTTATCAATCAAAATAGACTACTTAAATCAACATTTTTCTGCCCCAGGACCTAGAAATATAAAAATCTTGGATGATAATTATCTTTTTTCTTTCTTTGTTTCTGTGATCAACATTTTAGCATAAATTCTATTTTTATTTTCTTTTTTATTTTTTTAAAAGATTTTATTTATTTATTTTTCAGAGAAGGAGAGAGAGAGAGAAAGAGAGAGAGCGAGCACAGGCAGACAGAGTGGGAGGCAGAGGCAGAGGGAGAAGGAGGCTTCCTGCTGAGCTAGGAGCCCTATGTGGGACTAGATCCCAGGACACTGGGATGATGACCTGAGCCGAAGGCAACTGTTTCACCAACTGATCCACCCAGGCATCCCCATAAATTCTATTTAAAAAATATTTTTTTAATTTATTTGTCAGAGAGAGAGAGAGAGAAAGAGAGAGCATAAGCAAGTAGAATGGCAGGCATAGGGAGAAGCTGGCTCCCCACTGAGCTGGGAGCCCAGTGCAGACCCCAGATCCCAGGACTCTGGGATCATGATCTGAGCTGAAGGAATGCTGAACCAACTGAGCCACCCAGGCATCCCCAGTTAATTTTAATTATTAATTGGCAGAAATTTTGTGCCTATCTGTGCCTCAGTTTCATTATATATGAACTAAGAGTAATGCTAATACTTCATAGGTTTGCTGTAAAGATTTAAAGAACAGAATTAAAAGAGTTCTAATGCTTAGAACTCTTCTGGAACAAGTAAGCACTAATAAAATATCACACTTGTATTAGTATCATTCATTCTATCAACAAATTGATGATCACCCACTATGTGCAAGGTGCTATTCTCAGGGTTTGGGATATAAAACTCAAAGGACAAAGATTCTAGCTCTCATGGAGTTTCTATCCTGGTTTGAGGAGGAGACAGACAATAATCAATAAGCATAATAAAAAAGAGAGTATGATCATTGCTATGGGAAAAGTGTAGAGAAGGGTGAGGACAATCAGGAGTGCTGGGGATCAGAAATGGGAGACTAAGAAATTATATAGAAGAGTGAGAGTAAACCTGACAGAGAACATATGGGCCATTTGAAAGAAGGTGTCCGCCATGCGCATATCTAATAGAAGAATGTTCCAGATAGACAAAAAAGCCAGTGCAAAATCCCTAAAGCAGGGAGGTGCTTATCATATGCAGGAGTAGTCAAGACCTCCATGGGACGAGGGCAGCATAGAGAGAGCAATGATAAGAGATGAAGTCAGGCGAGAATTGAAGATATGACCACTTAAGACCACGTAAATCCTTGGAAAAGACCCACAGTTGGGAGCAACTGGAAGGTTTGGAGAGAAGGGATAATGCCTTTGGGCTGATGTTTTTAATAGGACCACACTGCTTGTTGTTTTGCAGCAGTGTCCCTGGCTCAGGAAGGCAGACACAGCAAGACCAGCCGGAAAGCCATCAGAGCCGTTGGGGCAGACACGGAGGGGGCCTGGCCCAGGGAGGGCAGTGGCAGTGGTGATAAATGTTTGGGTTAGGGATATATTTTGAAGGTAGAGTGAGCGGGATCACCTTACAGAAAATAATTCTTACAACACCTCTCTTCCATTTCTCTACTGCAGAAAGCTCCCAGGAGCAACGGGAACTGCAAAGCCTTGGAAGCTTTCAAAAGAAATGTGGGAACTGCCTAGAAAGATAAATATGAGCTCTATGTCCTCAGCTTCTGTCATGAAAAAGATAGCCAAAAAGGAGGGTTTGATGATGTTGCGAAGCAGAAAGAAAACTATTATATTACTAAATAGTGATCTTGTGTCCCACAACTGCTGCGACTCCCAGAATATAGATGCAAACCCATGAAAAGAGGGAGAGTCCCACAGAGCTGAGGGTTGCTCTGTAGAGCAAAAAAAAATCAATGGCGTAGTGTGGAGTATGCAAACAGGCCACGTGGGTGTGAATTCTGTTCTACTACTTACTGGCCTCAGTTCCTTCATGTGTAAGGTGGGGATGATAATAAAGTTAGTAAGGAACTTATAAGCTTGCTTTATGTTTTAAACGAACTATTTTAAGAAAAGGGCTTAGAGTAGTACCTAGCAATTAGCGTAATATGTGTTAGGTGCTGTTTTTATGAGTGTGAGGGGGCGGGGAGGGGAGGGGTGAGTTGCAGAGGCCCCTGGGGTCTCTGTTCTATGTAGATCTTGCATTGCTATTTTGCACTTGCATTACTCCATACTATGTGGGTGACTGGACTCTTGAAAGACTGATTCATGTTCAACAAACCCAAATGAATTTTATTCATAAGCCAAAATAATACCACTTGGTTATTTTCTCTGAAGGAAATGCTGCCAAAGGGACCAAAAGTACATGTCAGCAAGTCTAAAACTCTTTCCCAGAACATTCCCCTGACAATGGAGGAAAAGTATTAGTAAGTAAAAAGATACTCGGATGACTTAAAAAATGTTTTTACAAAGTTGTGGCAACCTACTGGGCCACCATTTCCTGGAGGGCTGCTTAACAAGGAAACACGAATACTAGTGTCAGCCAGCCACTCAGTGAATAGTTTCTAGACAGCAAGGGTGGGGGATACAAAATTACCATTTTTTCCTCAGGAATCCCAATTTTAGCATTTCTAATACGCGACAGTCTGCGACAATCTGTGTCTCTTCTCTAATTACCAAATCCTCTCTATCACTTTAATATGCCTCCAAGGCTTGTTTTTATTTCCAGGATTTCAATTTACTTTATACTAATTTTACTTATTATATTTAAATTGACAGCTTCCTGACTGCCTGGTAATATTGAGAGGAACACACCTGCCTCATTAATCATATATACGTAAATCATATTTTCAAGTGTTATTTTTTGAGAGATATGTGTGGTCAGCTAATCAGTTTCATCCATGAGTGAATTCTGGTCAGCTCCATTTTAAGAAATTATTTTTCCCAATTATAAATCCCTGACTTGGTATCTTAAGAGTGCTTTATTCTAAGATGTATTCTTTACTTTCATCAATTATTAAAGAAAGGAGTGGAAACAAAAAGAAAACAAAAGTGCTATCTAGAGAAAGAACATGTTTCAGTTTGATATCACTTAATGAGATGACATTCAGAAACTATTCCAAGTTTGCAACTGTCTCTATTAAATCCATTAGATTCACCATGGGAGCCATATTCCAAAGGACGGTGATCTCAAGATGACACCTCAAAAGTCCCAAAGTGATTAAAAAAAAAAAAAAAAAGCAGAGTTAGCAGAGTTAGCCTCTTTTAATCCTTAATCATTTTTCCTATAATTCTGTTTTTCTCCTCATTTGTTTTAAGCTCACCCAGATATTTTTGATTTTCCTTGGATTACTCCGAAGCATTTATTTTAATGAATACAATTAAAATTTTATTATGTGATTCCGCAGGGTTCATCTAAATTTGGCACTGCTTTGGAAGTTTCAATCAGTTTCCTGGGCCAAAAGGAACTCTGTAGAGAAGGTAAAATATGAATTTTAGCAATAATGATGTTACCTTGGCTTGTGAAAGTACTGAATTAGTGTTGTGGGAAAACACATCATTAACTTTTAATCATATTTTCTGGAACAGAAAATCTGGTAAACCATATTTATGCATTTTTAAGATAAATTTAAAGGGAAGATATGTGCATATTTACACAATAATACAATTATAAGGAGTCATTATTATTATAAAAGAAAGATGAATATTGGAAAGCAAAATTTATTCTATTTACATTATTATTAGATTATTATAGCAGAACAATTTGAAATAATGTTCATTGGATCTGATGTTCTGATTCTATAATTTACTCATATATATGATGTTTGTTTTAAAGACACTGCATTCATATCCTATCAATTGTTGGGAATATAAAACAAAATTGCTAAACAAATGAACAAAAAACAATAGTCCATTCCTATATAGCACAAAGAGCACAATGTAATTTTGGGATTGTCAGATTTATATGCATGTAAGTTAGCATGAAAGTGAGTACAAACTCCAGAGTTTCACACAAATTTACAAGGTAAAGCAGAAAAAGAACCACAAAAACTGCTTTTAGCTCCTTGAGAGGTAAGTAGATGCACCTTGTGTCGTTTCCTGTGAAACCAATGGTAAAATCATTAATTAATTTTGGAAGCATGTGTTTACAGTTCCCAAAGATCTGAAAGGCCCTTGAATGGTGAAATCACAGATTTAAGCCTCTTTTGGGGCCTTTCATTTTCACAAGTACACACTCTAAGGAGGAGAAAATAGGGAGGCAGCTGTCCACTTCCTTTTTATTAAACAATGGTAATTTCATCATTTTTACCTTTACATGATGAAGAAGAACAGTTTGAATGATATTTATTAAGAAACTGAGTACCATGTATATATGTAAGTGGTATATATGTATATATGTTGTATGTGTGTATAAGAATATGTTTTTCCATCTATCTTTCTTCCTTTCTTTTCCTTTTTGCTTTTACTAATTAATAACTTTAATTACTGCATCATGAATGATAAATATAATTAATTTTACAGAATTTTAATATAACTAGTCAATGTATGATTAAAATTGCTTTCCATGTATGTGGAAGACATTTGATGGTTGCACCAATTATACCATCTGTTGATTAAATTAGGTTCAAAAAAAGAATATGTATATGAAACTATTTAATTTGTGCAAGAATGATTTAAAATGAAGATTCAGAACAAGGTTCTTGATAGTTCTCTCCTAAAAAAAAAAACATAAAATTAAAGTTTTAAGAATAGTAGAAAGGAATATAATTATCATATCATATCCATATGGTATGATATTATTGAATACCTGGAAAGTCTAGGATAATTTAATAAGGTAATGAATATCACAATTAATATTCAAAATAAGTTACTTTCATATTAAGTAAAAATAATCAGTAAAAAAAATTTAATGGAAATTGTAAAAAAATTCCATTAAAATAGCAAAACAACACTCAGCAAACGTGCACAAAAACGGGGGTACCTGGGTGGCTCAGTCGGTCAAGCATCTTTCTTCCACTCAGGTCATGATCCCAGAGTCCTGGGATGGAGCCCCACATCAGGCTCTTTGCCCAGCGGGAAGCCTGCTTCTCCCTCTCCCACTCCCCCTGCTTGCATTCCGTGCCTCTCTCTCTCTGTGTCAAGTAAATAAATAAAATCTTCTTCTAAAATGCATATGAAAACATATAAGACTTATGAAGAAAACTACGAAAATCTATTAAAGGGCATAAATATTTCTACAATGGAGAAATACAACTTATTCTTGGCAAGGAAGATTCAATGTTGGAAAGGTGTGACTTTTTGAATTAATTTGTTCAGTGAAAATACCAAAGGAAGTTTTTCTGACTGAAGAAAATGTTTCTGTAGTTCACTCAAAAGTATACCTTTGTGAGAAGTCAGGAAATTTTAAAAAAGTGAGAAATGTTTAATTCTTTCTCTCTTTATTATAATCTTAGCAATGAAAATAGTGTTGTCCTGCAAGAGATATAAATTAGATAAGCAACAGAACAGAATTTAAATATAAAAAAGCAATGAATTTAAATGTAAAAACTAAAACCAACATTGTAGGAAAAGTATTTTTAGAAATAGAATTTTGATGAGAAAAGTCTTTTTAAAAAAATTTATTTATTTTAGAGAAAGAGCATGTACACAAGTGGAGGCAGAAGCAGAGGGACAGATACAAGCTGACCCCGTTGAGCACAGAAGCCCCACACAGGGCTCTATCCCATGATCCCCTCGTGACCCAGAGATCATGACCTAAGCTGAAATCGAGAATCAGCTGCTTAACCTACCAAGCCATCCAGGCACCCCTAGATGAGAACGGTCTTTCTAATATATCACTAAAGCTAGAAAGCACAAAAACACTAAAAATCAATTTTATTTATGAAGTAAACAAATAAGATGTAAACTTCCTTATGGCAAAAAAAATACATCTTTAACAAAATTGTAAGACAAATTCTAAATTGGGAGAAAATCATATTGGCAGCACATGTGACAAAGGATTAAACTAATATGCAAAGAGCTTTTATAAATCAATAGAAAAAAAAGACCCAGAAGACACAGGAAACTCATGAGAAATGTAATTTTAATATTATTTATATTTACTTATTTATTTTTGAAGATTTATATATTGATGAGAGAGAGAGAGAGAGAGAGTGCAAGCAGGGGGAGGGGCAAACAGAGAGAAAAGCAGACTCCCTGCTAAGCATGGAGCCCGGAGGCAGGGCTCCACCTGGGGCTTGATCTCACAACCCTGAAATCATGACCCTGAGATTATGATCCAAGCTGAAATCAAGAGTCGGATGCTTAACCGACTGAGCCACCCAAATGGCCCTAGAGAGTGGTTACTTTATATGCAGCTTGTGGGATTGTATATATTTTTCCACCACTCCTGAAACAATATGACAGTAAAAAACAAAAGTATTTAAATATGAAAATTTCTGACCCAACCATTTCAAATCCAGAATTTCTTTTGCAAAGAGCCCTGTGAAGCTGGTGCTGTCCCTATCGTGAACGAGGTCCATGAAGAACGTGAAAGTTGGAGCAGTCACTAACTAGAGGGCCACAGATGTCCTTGCTCTGACTCAAAAAGTGTTTTGGCTTTATTTTAAATTTAGAACAACAATTAAAATTTGAAGTTTCACATAAAAATAGTGGGTTCCTGGTTTCTCTCCAAATTCGGAATTCTAGTGGAGCCAGAGATAGCCTTAGTATGGCATCTGGAACTAAGTAGCGGCTGCCCCTTTGAGATGTGGTTTGTGCTATAAGGTCCATTCCAGATCCTACCATTCCTAAAATTGGCTCATTTCTTTCACTTACATCAATTTGACCTTTGGGTTTGCAGCTCCTGAGTTAAGGTATTTGCTAATCAACAGAGGACAGACCAATTCAATTCTGGCTCTTCTATCTTCAAGTCTGAGATACACTGTATTTTTGTCTAGAAAAAAAAATCTATGTTTTCATTTAAGATTCTTCCTTGATACCTGGTTCTGGGTCATGACTTCTCCAGTGGTTTTATAATCTTATATTTCCTAACTCAAACATTTGCTTTTTGGTTTGGGGCTTGGAACTCTGAAGAAGAGAAATGCGTGGGCCTAACAGTTTGGTGGAATTTTCAGTCTATCAAATGAGTTGCCTCTCCATGTCATGGCAGTTCCTGGCTCTCATCAGATACTTTTGTAATTACTCCCTCTCCAATTCATGATAGACCTGCTGTGGTTGGAGACTCGATTAACTCTCAGTTTCAGCAGCAGCTCCAGCAAAATTTTTAGTCTGCCGTTCCTTCTTCTTAAGCTATGACCCTCTGTGCCGGGGATTTTCTCTTTTATTTCCAAATGTAACATAGCCTGATTTGTATTGGAAATCTGTCAAATTGCATTAACCAGTTCTCGAATGAATGAGCAGTTTGCGGAGCCTCTTTCTTGCAGCAGTCACAGAGCAGAACTGCACAATCTGTTCAGCTGGTCTCAGGCAGGTGTTTTTGTCTTGACAAAAGTTCGTTCTTTATACCAGTCTGTCTGGAGATTGAAATTTTTCTCAGGAGGACTATGAGAGGAAGTCAAGGAGAAACAGCTTTTCTTTTTTTTTCTTTTCTTCACACCAGCAACTTTACTTGATGCTTATCAGTTAGCCCAAACCCTGTAAAGTTACCCACTTAGTAGCTCAGCAAAACTGAAACTATGGTTCTTGAACCACAGTGTGCAAGGCAGGGAATGAATGCTGAGCTCAGAAAATGAGATGCTTTTAAAAGAAACATTTAAATAACAGAAAGGCCTAATATATAACCACTGCCGTTGTGAGTTGGTAGTTTAACATTGGACTTTGATGATGTTCATAAATGTCTTTTGCAAAACAATTTTATGGTAAAGAATTGGGCTTTACTGCTGGAGGGATTTTAGGGAGCAAAACACCTTATCTTACACATCAGGAAACTTATGCCAAAGAAAGTTCAGGAAACACTAACCAACATGCCACAGCGAATAAGTACAACAATGATAAGAATACTAATCCCGTGCATTTGGATCATCATAGAAGCTATGCATTATTTAAAGCACAAAACTCCTATCTTCCAGAAACTTAAAATCAAGAAGGGAACAGGGGACATGCACACAAACACACACACACACCCTAAAACAAAGACCACATGAAGACTACAGCCTTCCTCCTGATTAACAAACCCTAGTGGAAATGTATCAACTAACAAATTCTAATGTGTTAATTGGAATCACATGTGGGAAAAGACCAGCCCATTCAAAAGAGAAAAGTCAACAACTACCAATTAGAATGATCATTAAGGGGCGCCTGGGTGGCTCAGTGGGTTGAAGCCTCTGCCTGCAGCTCAGGTCATGATCCCAGGGTCTGGGGATCGAGCATCATCGGGCTCTTTGCTCCGCGGGGAGCCTGCTTCCTCCCCTCTCTCTCTGCCTGCCTCTCTGCCTACTTGTGATCTCTCTCTCTCTGTCAAATAAATAAAATCTTAAAAAAAAAAAAAAAGAATGATCATTAATTGAGAAAATACAAGTGAAACAATGCATTTTGCTTTTCAGAAGTGGCAGCTTCTGTTTGATGGGACTTGGGTGAGTCTGAATGTGAAGCATTCTTAAGGTCAGTCTCTGTGGACTGACAGGGCCTTGGGAGAAGCCCAAAGTAAGTGGAGGATGAGGGACAGATCAAAAGAAATGGCCCAGCTATAGAGGTTGGACCCAGAAAAGGGTAGAGGATAGAAAGCTCCTTAGGTGATGTGTTTTGCCATGATCAAATAGAGATGTCCCATCTTGTGAACAGAGATTATCAATAGAGATGTCCCAGGTGCAACTTCCCTTGCTAATACAAAAGGGAAGAATGTGAGGAAATCCCCGATATGTAAGAGGCTCCTGCCATTCATATGGCAGCTGTGGGAAATCGCCCAGCTCTGGGGGAGCGAGGTCGGGGGTGGGGGTAAGGATCCATGAAGTCTTGAAGGAGATTAAGGTTCTAGGAAGAGGAATGAGATTAACCAATTATGCAAACGTCCTTTGACCATATGGATAAAGATGGAAGACAGAGCAATTCTAAGAAATTAGGTGACAGACTGACAATCCAGTAATGGCTCACTGCATAACGAACAGGTTTTATGACCTTCATATGTGCGGACAAGGTCCAGTTTATGTGATAATGACAAGTATTAAATAAAATATCAAATATAAAATGCCTCCTATAGTCCTGATCCACAATAGATCTTCAGTAAATGTTAGTTCCCTCTGAAATAAGGGAACATATTGGTTTCCATTAGTCCTAAATATTAACACATATGCCTTCACCTATAAAAGATGGTTCTGTGTGCATTATCCCCATGTTGTGGTTATTTTTGATATGATGTAGTGAAGGCATATGTGTTCTGGCTCTCTGAGGTTCACACATGAAACAATTTTATCTATTTTAACAACTAAGCATAAATCCCTCTCACTGACTATTCTCTCCCTTGAGAACAGTTTGATATTCTTATTGTAAGGAAGCAGGTTAGGGGATGGGAAATGAGACCGGGGGTTAGGAAAGATTATGCGGAGTAGTATTGCTTTTCCTTACAAGACATTCTAAAGAAGATTTGAGGGGTTACCAGTGTGCATATATTACTGTGTGTAAAAGAAAAAAAAAAAAGGGATGGTGGAGGTTCTGGTTTTCCCACCCTTCTCCTCCAGGCTAAGCACAGGAGATATTAAAGATATTTAACAAATCTTACAGTTCTACTAGTTTGCGCAAAAATCAATAAAAACTTTAAAAAATTTGCATTCCAATTTATTTTTAAATGAGCTAAATTCTATATTAGAAACTATATAAATTATATACATGCAACATATGATTTGAATATATATATGGTTGCCACTTGGAAATGTTTCAGTGTTTTAACACTCCGTAGTTCTCCAAGACCATGCAGAATTGTATGGTCAGGCCCTCAGTTAGTTACTCAGCCTCTTTTCTTGTTAGCCGCCTCTGCTACTGGGCTCTTCAATCTCATCACACTTCTTTTTTTGTTGTTTTAAAGATTTTATTTATTTATTTGACAGAGAGAGAGATCACAAGTAGGCCGAGAAGTAGGCAGAGAAAGAAGGAGAAGCAAGTTCCCTGCTGAGCGGAGAACTCGATGTGGGGCTCGATCCCAGGACCCTGAGATCATGACCTGAGCCACCCAGGCACCCCTCTATCACACTTCTTTCCTCTCTTTCAATGTGCCACGCCAACTCATTCCTCCCTGCTTTTCCCACACCTCTTCCCTTGCCCAGGAAAGACTCAGCTGATGCTTCCTGCCTAGCCAATGTCTCACCATCTTTCAAAAGCTGTTTTGTGCCATTTTTTTCAATGAATAATGGATCTCCAGCTTTGGAATCTTGGTTCATTCCTATCTCTTTCCCGGTGATAACGAAGTCTGTGATTTAACACAAATCTCCTATATTTCATAATCATAAAGCTCCTAGAATAGTATTATAAAGCTGGGGTCCGTCATTCGAGCACGCGGACACCTTCAGCATGGATGAGTGTCCCAGCTTGTGCTATTGCATGAGGGGTCATAGCAAACATGTAGAAAACCCTTGCTCCTGGTGTAACCTGAGGTTCACAGAACTTCTGCAAAATATTTGGATGGGGACTTGTTTGGATCTCTGACAAAATGCAGCAGATGCTAAGCCAGGACACAGCCAACAACACTTACCTCCCTCCGCTAGCTTTGCTGCATGCTCTCCCCCAAGCTCAAAGGATGCATGAACAGAAAAACTCAAGGACACACACAAAAGAGAGTGCCACTGTTGTGGAGACCCAAGGAGCTTCCTCTTTCCAGGAAAGAGCAAAAGGAAAACAATTCTTTTTCAGAATGAGACTTGTTTTCTGAATGAGATTTGAGCATTTGCGAAGCTAGAATAAAGACTTGTAAAGAAGGAGCAACCTGAGACTTTAAGGCAAGTTTTAGGAGATCTGTGACATGATGCTAACTGGTCTTATAGATACTAATTTAACAATTAAACTACGGAGATTTCTCTAGGGGGACTTTTGTAATACTTCTCGGGACTTCTTTCTAGCGAACAACAAGATACTTTGAATGGTTTTACAACTCCAGCCACTTCTAAATATTTGTTTGGAATTGCACACTAGCCATCCCAGATTTGTAGTCATAATAAAGGGCAAGCCAGATGGGATTCTGAATGCAAAAACACATATTTCTTCTATTTTGAATTACCTGTGGCTGAAGATAATTACCAAACAGGTTAGGTTTCCTTAGTTCCACTTACCACATCCTTCCTCCATGTCCTGCTCCCCTTCTCATCCTTCATATGGTGGAAGTGGGCCAAGGGAAAGGTCTAGAAACACAATGATAGAGTGGCTGTCAAGTTGTGATATCAAATCATGAATAGAAGAGGAAAACAAATGAGTAAATTTTGTTTCATTTTATTTTCAAGATAATATTCCTTCTTACTGTACAATTTCCAGTACATTCTTCTGAATAATTTTACATTTTTTCAGCACATGAAGTTTTACCATTTCCTTGAGAAATTTTGCTTGTTATCTTCAAAATAAATATGTTCTGCTCAGTTTTCTTTAGACTTTCTTAATTATTCCTCTGTAAGAATATGTCTACTTGTATTTATTTTCTTTGGCCCCTGTCACGAATAGGTAAAGCACCTTACTATCTTCCTTCTCCAAAACCCATTCTGCTCAGTATTTGTATTTCTATAATACTCAGGCTAAAGGACTAGCTCATTTCCAGTCGTTTATGGGTTAATTTTTTGAAATTTAGTTTCTGAAATCTAGCAACTAAGTTTATGGATATATGATGTTGAGAGGGGAACAATTTAAAATACATTTTGTGGCACCTGGGTGGCTTAGTCAGTTAAGCAGCTGCCTTTGGCTTGGGTCATAATCCCAGGGTCCTGGGATGGAGCCCCGCATTGGGAATCTCTGCTCAGTGGGGAGTCTCCTTCTTCCTCTCCCACTGCTCCTCCCCACTGCTTGTGCTGTTTCTCTCTTTCAAGTAAAATAAAATGAAATGAAACAAAATAAAATATTTTTAAAAATAAAATACATTTTGAAAAGCTTTTTTTAAGAAAAATATTTTATTTATTTATTTGATAGAGAGATCACAAGTAGGCAGAGAGGCAGGCAGAGAAAGAGAGAGGAGGCGGAAGCAGGCTCCCCGTCTAGTAGAGAGCCCAATGCAGGGCTTGATCCCAGGGCCTGAGATCATGACCTGAGCCAAAGGCAGAGGCTTAACCCACTGAGCCACCCAGGTGCCCAGAAAAGTGTTTTTTTTAATGATAGTTCGGAGGTCCACTATCAGCATGGACAGGACTGTCTCTTTCTGTCTCAGAAATCACTTCAGAGAGTTTATGTGTCCACGTATCAGCAGTCTCACATGTAGGCAAAGTAAGTGCAACATTACCTAGGTTGATGTCAGGGACCTGAGGGGACCCCATATTCTTCCAAATGTTTATATCACCAGTCGCCTAAAAGTCTTGCTTTTTTTTTTTTTAAGATTTTTAAAAAGATTTTATTTATTTATCTGTCACACACACACAGAGAGAGTACAAGCAGGGGAAACAGCAGGCAGAGGAAGAAAGCTGGCTCCCAGCTGAACCAGGGTCCTGCTATCCCAGGACCGTGGGATCATGACCTGATCTGAAGGCAGATGCTTAACTGACTGAGCCATCCATGCATTCCCACTAAATGGTTTTTTTTTTTTTTTTTAAAGATTTTATTTCTTTATTTGACAGACAGAGATCACAAGTAAGCAGAGAGGCAGGCAGAGAGAGAGGGGGAAGCAAGCTCCCTGCTGAGCAGAGAGCCCCATGCGGGGCTCGATCCCAAGACTCTGGGATCATGACCCGAGCTGAAGGCAGAGGCTTTAACCCACTGAGCCACCCAGGTTCCCCTCCCACTAAATGTTTTTTAATCCTTCAGCTAACAGCTAAGCCTTTAGTTCCACAAGAAACACTAAATTTTAAATTCTAACTAACCTAAGAGAAGTGGACAAACCATAATGCAAAGGTACAAATGATTAATCTCTCTTTCATGAGGTAAATTTTTGAGGAACAGAGGGATGACATAGGAGTGGCACACAACTGTAATGGGCTCAATAGCAGAACTTACAAAGTAAGAAATGACATGAAGGGAATCTTGGAAAGTTCGAAGAAATTACATATATATATATATATATATATATATATATATATATATAATTTTCAGGATTTCTGGCTGGCAGAGTTGATTTAAGGTTTTTATTTTTAGCCACTTTCCACTTGCTTCAAAGCACTTTTCTCTTCTAACCAGAAAGAAACCCCGGTAGCTGCCTGAGCCCATATGTCTTTTTCTTTTTCTTTCTTATTTTTCTTCCCTCTAATGAAAACTCTTCTCTTCATATCAGACAAACATTTACCAGGCACTGTGCCAGATGGTAGAGTTTTTGGAAATAACACACCATCTCTGACCTCAAGAAAACCAAACAATACTCCTTCATTCAATGCACACAGAGTTTCCCATTAGGATTGTCATCTCTTAGTCCTAAGTATGAAATTCAGCTCAGGGCCACCAGACATTTAAGAAAATCTTCTGTCAAGAAACAGAATATACCAGCCACAACCAAATCACCAAAAGAAAGAGTAAATAACAGAAGGAAGAGTCAATAGTATAACTAATGTTGTTTTGTAGGCATGCTATTGCATTTATAAGAAGGAAAGAGGAGGAAGATGTAGAAAAACCAAAGAAAGACCAGGAAGAGAAAAACCAGAATTAAAGTCCCTCTGTACAATTGTTTGAAGTAAATAAAAGTTAGATAAGTAAGTTGAATACATGTAAAATAGCAGAGAGAAGATCAAAAACTTAAAGCGCCATCCATGACCCCTTACATCTGAAGAACAGTAATGCCGAAGAACAACAAAAGCAGTTCAAGGTTATTTCCTAGAATGGAAGGGCATATATTTACAGAATAAAAGAACACTATGTGCTCAGGTATTAAATGAGAAAAAGACCCATTCCAAGGCAAAGCTTTGTGAAATATTGAAACAAATGAAAGACTTTTCAAAACTTCCAGATAGAAAATCAGGTCATACAAAGAACAGAGAATAAGAATAGAACAAATTCTCCTGAGAGCTATAATGCATCTAGAAGATACTCGAGCAATGCCTTAAAATTATTAAAGAAAATGATTTTAAAACTTAGACATCGATATTTGGCTAAACTCTCCATTAATATAAGGAG
Organism: Mustela lutreola; assembly: GCF_030435805.1. Taxonomy (NCBI): domain Eukaryota; kingdom Metazoa; phylum Chordata; class Mammalia; order Carnivora; family Mustelidae; genus Mustela; species Mustela lutreola. Next base: position 75,529,750 of record NC_081297.1, on the reverse strand, counting down.
AGACTATAGTCTTCGGTGGCAAAAGATCTCACCTGGAACTTTAATGGAGAATGGGCTCCATCAAGTCAAAAGTGTAAATAAATATAGTGAAAGTCAGGGGACCCAAGAAATGAAGAATCTAGCAGAGGAAAGAGGGAAAGAGAATTTCCCAGGATTGTGCAAAGAGGAGTCCTAGAAACACAGTGGTATAGCAGCCTGACACCAGAGAAGAAGTAAAACGAGAAGGAGGAGAGAAATATATATAGGTTGTTTAGATTACCTAGCAAGTTTGACCAGGTAGAAAACTGGGAATTAAAAGTAAGTAATAAGCTATTGGATCGTTTGGGAAGATTTAACCAGATAAGCAAAGAAAGCTAAGCAAATTAAAGAAAGGAGGAGGAGGAAAAGGGAACAAAAGAAAATGAAGAAGCAGCAGCCACAATGAACTACAGGTTAACAAAAGCAAAAGACCAAGAAACGGAATCCAATCAAATTCTACTACTCAACTCTGCAAAGAACAGTGCCTGCTGTCCTAGCGAATATAAAATTAATAAAATGAGTGAAATCTTTAATGTAATTATTGAGGCAGGCAAATAAAAGTATATGTGAAGAGTGATATACAAGAGTGAAATCCTTGTTTTCTATAAAAAGAGGTAAAAAACGACTATCTAAAATTGACCCATTACAGAAGAATGGTTTAACCACGCCACTTTCAAATATGGAAGTGGCTACTAGAACAGCTAAAAAAGTAGGAAGCATTAGTCTCTACAAGAATACTGTGGAAGCCTTTGAAAAAGACCAAAGGGTTGCTGGCTGTTGCAGTGGGTTAGGTGTCCGACTCTTGCCTTTGGCTCAGGTTGTGATCTCAAGGTTGTGAGACTGAGTCCCGAGCGGGGCTCCAAGCTCAGTGCACAGTCTGCTTGTCCCTCTCTCTTTGCTCCTCCCCCTGCTCATGCTCTCTCACTTGCTCTAAGATTAATAAATAAATCTTAAAAAAAAAAGAAATTGACCAAAATTCACCAGCGGACTTCAATAGAGAATCCTGCACTGCTGAAAACATATCATTTGTGGTTATAAGATCCTATATTGTTTGTGCTTTTCATTGTCGTTTACCTGTCATACAACTGCATAGAGGTGGAATTAATTTGTAGGAAACATTGTAATGCAAATAATTTGTGATGGTCTTGTGTATTTGTCAGTTTTGGGAGAGTCTTCTTTATACTGGTCTCCTCATTACTTAATGAGTTAAATGAAATCTTTGACATATGCTCATTTTATGTCTGAATGAGGGTGGTGATTGTATTACTTTTGAAAATTATTCTTTGCCTTCTTTGGGGGTGGCCATTAGTGACGGGAGGAGTGAGGCATAGGAGTTTTGATTTTCAAGGCAGGCCTTTCTTCTGTTTGAGTTTCTAACTAAGCACACATTGTTTTGATCAAAATAATTAAATTTTAAAAATCATTTTTCAATATCCATCATGGAAATTAAAATATTAAAAAATGATGAGAACCGTGTAAAATGCTCAGCACTCTTGAATGGAGGTACTTTCTGTAATGGGCAGAAGTAATTAAGTCGAGAGTGAGGTGGGTGAATGAGCTTAAGGAAATTCGAAGCATACGGCTGCCCTGTGCTTCTTAGGAAAAGTACAAGCTTCAGGACACAGTGTTTAACCGATTGCATCTGAAATTCTGCCAAAGTCAAAACTTCCAAAAACTTTCACATATTTTGCCCATCTGGTTTGCTCAAAACTAAATAATATCCTGAATTGGATCTTTCCTGCCTCAACGTCCTGTAAGAAAACTCCCCTTCTTTTTTTGCTCCAAATCTACTTTGACGCTTCCTTTTCGTTTTGTCTAGTTGTTTTTTTCACGTATTCTTAGTGGCATCACCTGTGACCTAAGTTGCATCACATGGGAACCTCAGACACTGTCTTTTTACCCTTCTGGACTCTCTACACAATGTGTTCCCAGAACACTACCTAGCAATTGCCGAGCAAAGGAAACTATGGGCGTGAACCACATCAAATGACAATCTCATACCACAGTGTAAGATAAAAATACCACCAGGACCTGTACAAAGTATATCGTCATTGTGTCTAACTCAGAACGAAAGGTATTCAGGGCAAGAACTGTGTCTCCTCAGTGACATCATGTACAGCACAGAAAATGCCAACAGTAATGGATCAATAATAATTAATTCCACTTACTGCAAAAGTATCCAGCATGCTCTCAGCCAAAGGAAAGAAACAAAATAGCATGAACTTCAGTCTCAAATAAAGAATATATTTTGTAAATATCTGACTTTGGATTACAACATTTGGCAATTCTTACAAATGAAAAGAGGTCTTCAGGCGATTTTATCTATGCAAAGTAGCTGGAGCCTCAGAGAGGTATTTTATTTAAAGGAGTTCACCAACCTGACAAGTTTGCCAAAGTTCTAGCTAAACACGTGCAGTTCACATTCATTCTCAGTGACATCAAGAGATCCAAATCTTCTTTTCTCTTTCTTTTCCTTTCAGGGCTCGGTGGCAGACATTTTTGAGGTCAGTACTTTCCATTCCAGATAAGCCAGAGAAAAGAACTGTTCAGTGAGAGCAGTCTCCGCATCCAAGTTTTATTTATAAACAGAAACTAAAGAACCTCAATGGGAATATTTTACATGGTAAATGGCTGACCTCAAAGTCTTCCCAAGATTCTGATTTAGATAATCTCTAACTTCTCTGCCAGCTGTATATCCAGCAGTACCAAATGAAGATGCTGGAGAATCAGCTATTGCCAAGTGAAACACAGAAATGGGAATGAGGGTGATGCTTCGTCACAGCCAGTGAGTGAATCCTCACAGGAAAAGAGTGAGGTTCCTGCCGTTCAAATTCTGCTTTCTCTCCACATGGAAGAAAGACTGACTCCCTAGAGTAAAAACCCTTTTAACAGTTTGCTCCAAAGAAAATGATTTTGGGGGCGCCTGGGTGGCTCAGTGGGTTAAAGCCTCTGCCTTCAGCTTGGGTCGTGATCTCAGGGTCCTGGGATCAAGCCCCACATCGAGCCCCGCAGCGAGCCCTGCATCGGGTTCTCTGCTCAGTGGGGAGCCTGCTTCCTCCTCTCTCTCTGCCTGCCTCTCTGCCTGCTTGTGATCTGTCAAATAAATAAATAAAATCTTAAAAAAAAAAAAAAAGAAAGAAAGAAAATGATATTGGCATGGAGTAATTATCCTGTAAGTGCTTGCAGAGGCACAGAATCTAATGACCTATCTCTAGGGTTCCCGAGAAGTTTCACCCATCTGGTTGGAAGAAAACCCAACTCAGAGGGCTGGTGTGAGAATTAAGTGAGTTTCACTACATGAAGGAGATTTATATCTGCTAAGTCTTCTGTCAGTTTTAGTGCTCACCATCATAATTGTGATTGCTGAGTTATATTTACTTAACAGATGATGGAATAAAGGGGATATTTGATACTTTACAATTACTGAAGATATGGAAAGTTGTGTATGAACACAGTTATTTTAGTAGGGCCAAGTTTTACATAATCAAGAAAGCTAATTATGACTCTTTTGTTCAATGACTAATTCCTGGCTAAAATTAAAATTTCATAATTTGGAAAAGTATCACAGTAAACAAATGAGGCATGCAGGTTGTTGAAAAATAACGCTGAAGTTCCAATAAATAATCTGGGTGAGATAAATCAAGTGTACAAGAGGAACATAATAATAACAATAATAAAAGGTTATATCTCACAATAAAGCATATAAATGCAACAAAAACAATGGGTTAATATCTGAAATTACTAAAACATATTTTAACAATATACTTGAGGTTGATAAGGTTATAGTCAAATTGGCATACATACATTGCTATGAGGAATATAGATTCTCATGACGTTTTAGAAAATAATTTGATAATTCCATGAATACTTTTATAACTACTATGCACTTGCCCCATGGAAAATATATGTTAAAGAAAATCTTTAAAACCTGCATCAATGTGTGTGTGTGTGTGTGTGTGTGTGTGTAGCATTGTTTTTAATGCTAGAGAAAAATGATAGCAGAAATATCTAAGGAAAACTATTAGTTCTTCTAATATCTACTTGATTCAAGGTTATGTTGTATTAAAAATAATAGTTAAGAAGATTATATAACATCTTAGAAGTATGTGTATTTATGTTATTATAAGAACATGTGAGTTACAATGTTATGGTTGAAACTAAGAAAAAATGTGTTTGTGATTAGGCAAAGAAATCAATTTCCCAGGTGAAGCTATTGCACCAGAATAATGTATTTTTCAAACATCTTCTACTGCTACCATTATGCTAATAGTATTTTTAGTTTTTACAATAAAAGAATAAAGAATTTAAAAAGTAGATAAACACTTCATAAGTGAGATAATTTACTTCATAAGACATTTAATAAATTTGGGTTTTGATTAAATGTTCCCAAAGTGAGGCATAACTCTAATCAGTAAATATATGATTTAAAACCATTGTTAAGTATTATTTTAAAGGTCTTAATGCAGCATTTGCAAAAACAATTTTAAGAAATATGAGCATATCCAGATATGGAATGGAGATAGTTGCAACCTTGAACACTTTGAGAAATTGTGAATTTCCTAACGGATCCTACATTTTGCTATTCTCTGATGCCTTTTTCTATTCAAAAACCGATTATTGTAGTCAAAATACCTGGAGGCAAATATTCCCAAACTTCTGAGTGTTAGTAAATTTACTCAAGAACTGCATAAAGGAAAACTGTAGATAATACCAGGGATCATTTCCTAGACCTTGCCCTTACTGGAGAATGGCAATCTGTGTAAAGATTTGGATTATATAACAGATTTGGGTCATACAACATATAAACAGATTCAGCCTAAGAACTTCATTATTAAGGCTGACCTGAAAGTGCTGCATTTGACTGCCTTGACATAACAACCTGATATAGTCCACTGCCTCCCTGGGTGTTTAATAGGCATCTCAAACCTGCTGCGTCCAAAGCTTTCCTCCGCATGTTCTCACCTTGAGACCTCCTCCTGGGCTTTTCCCAATTTGGTAAATGGCAACTATATTTTTCCACTTTCAGACCTGAAACTCTTGACTTCTCCCTTTCGTTCATACTTCACATCACCACACACTGCTGATTTTTCTTTCAAAATACATCCAGACTAACCAGTTTCCATTACTCCACCAGTGTTAGTCACCATCATAATTAATTCGCTTCCCGTTTCTGATCCCCCAATATATTCTTGATCCAATAGCCAGGGGAAATTTTTTTCTTTCTTTGAGGAAAGACTTGATATATTAGTAAATTTCAAAGATTATATACATGAAAATAGAATAGTTTGACAAATCTCCAAATGCCCATCACCCAGGACAGCATTCGTCAGTAATGACCACATGCATTTCATGTCTATCCCTACCGTCTTCCTCCATCCTGAACCCCTGGGTTATTTTATAGCAAAGTCCTCACTTCATGTCATTTCACCTATAAAGATTTGAGTATATTTCTCTCATGGTCAAGGAGTGTTTTTTGAAACATAGCCACAATATCATAATCATACTTAAAGTGGTAACAGTAATTGCTTCAGAACATTAAATATCAAAAAAATATTCAAATTTTCTCAATTGCTATATGCATATATGTATCTAATATGCATGTATATGTATCTTATATGTATACTATGTGTATACATGTATTGTATGTAGGTGTATGCATATATATGTATCTTATGTATATCTTATATATAAATATATGTTATATGTATATGGCTTTATGTATATGCATATGTGGCATTTGTGTGTATGTGTATCCATGTATATATATGTGTATCTTATATGCATGTTATATGTATATTGCTTTATTTATATACATATGACGTATACATAATACGCATATTTGTATATGTACACAAACATACCTATAAATATATATGAATAATGGTTCAAATTAAGATGCATACAATGTCTTTGTATTGCCTTGAGTTAATGTGCCTTTTCAGTTTCTTTTCATTTACAGATTCTCTTCTCTCCTTTTTAAATTTTCTTTCAATTTTTGTTAAAGAAGCTAAATATACTGTCCTGTAGAGTTTCCCACATTTTGGAATTTTCCATTTGCATTCCTGTAGTGGGATTTAACATGCTCTTCTGCCTAGAATGCCCCTTATATTGGTAGTTGGGTGATCCAAAGGGACACATGCACCCGAATGTTTATAGCAGCAATGTCCACAATAGCCAAACTATGGAAAGAACCTAGATGTCCATCAACAGATGAATGGATCAAGAAGATGTGGTATATATACACAATGGAATACTATGCAGCCATCAAAAGAAATGAAATCTTGCCATTTGCAACAACATGGATGGAACTAGAGCGTATCATGCTTAGCGAAATAAGTCAAGCAGAGAAAGACAACTATCATATGATCTCCCTGATATGAGGAAGTGGTGATGCAACATGGAGGCTTAAGTGGGTAGAAGAATAAATGAAACAAGATGGGATTGGGAGGGAGACAAACCATAAGTGACTCTTAATCTCACAAAACAAACTGAGGGTTGCCGGGGGGAGGGGGTTGGGGAGAAGGGGGTGGGATTATGGACATTGGGGAGGGTATGTGATTTGGTGAGTGCTGTGAAGTGTGTAAACCTGGTGATTCACAGACCTGGGGATAAAAATATATGTATATAAAAAATATATGTTTATAAAAAATAAAAAATTAAAAAAAAAAATAAAATAAAATAATAAAGGTTTTATATTTTGGCAAGAGTACTTCATAGGTGGTGGTGTACTTCCAATAAAATGTATAAAATGTTCACTTACCTCTCTAATGTTGTGACATTAGAAGCCTGTAGTAATCATAGCCTAGATCTGCATTTTATTAGGGGTCTGCAAAATGGTAATATTTGAATTATATTACTTCTTGTTTATTTTTCACCTGGAATACTTCTAAAAAGAAACTTTCTTTCCTCACCCATTTGGCATCATGAGGTACAAAATACAAGAAAGTTAAATAGTGTTTTTTCATTTATTTACAGATGTTTGCTAACAACTGCTATGTAACTAATGTGTTTCCTAACAATCTCTGGCTTCTAACAATTCGTAAGTATCCAATGAGGTGTTTTTTTTTAAATCAATGTGAACTCAATTTGCTCATTATGAATATAACATATTTGTTGTATTTCAGTTTATTGAAGTTAATATTCTTATGGATTCTCAAACTGTCACATAGTTGTCAGTAGGAAACTCTCAAAGTTGGTTCCTGAGTCGTCTTTACATAAGCCTAATAGATTTTGACATCCTCAATTTCAGAAAAGACATATTTTCCATGCTTAACTTGTACACGTACTGTTCCAGACCAAGAATCAGCCATTTCTTCAAAGAGCCCTGCTCCCTTTTCATGGAAATAAACTATAGAGATAATTTGGGCACCAGCAGTGGTCTTTGCTACCAGATCAGTTATTGTTTCTAGTACTTTTCAGCAGGCACAACTAACTTGGGATGTGATGCTATTGTCTGAAAGGTATTATTATAATTAGTATTCCCCCCTTCCTCTTTCTCTCTCCAAAATCTTTTGTATGGAACCCTTGTGTGTCTTTTTAGCCTCAAATTCTGGAGTTCCTTTTTTACTTATCTCAAACTATTCAAAAATATCTTGGAACTTACTAGCCCTGTTCTCTCTCTTACTTTTATATGGCCTATTTGATAGCTGCATGGATCTCTCTTCCTCAAGTCTGAGTCCAAATGTCATCCTCACAGTGAAGTCTTTCTTATTTAAAATTGTAATTCTCCAACCTCTGAAATGTATTTCAATCATTTTTTCCATTGCATATATTCTTCCAAAACAGACTTCTTTCTGTTTCCTCCCCCACCTGCTCCTACCTTTTTAGTGTATTTAACACTCTCTGGTTCATAGTAAAAGGTCAGTAATTTTCATGGGACTAAACTGTGTTATATTATTTTAATAATGCTGAGTCAGTCCCCAATCTTGAGGAACTCTTCAGCTTAGAAAGAAAATGATATGTAGACAAATAATTGCATTAAAGTTAACAAGAACGATAATCAGAGCATATGCTAGGTGCACAATTGAAAGTAAATATTCAGAAACCACTGAATTTCACTTTAAACTTTCCAAGTAACTTGGAAAATAACTATGCTACTTTATACCTTCTTTAATCTGATGAAATGAACTATTTTATTGTTCATGCATACACGTAATTTAGAGTTCTGTATGTTTTGCTGGTCATCTTCCTGCCTGGAAGTCATCACTCTCAGTTTTACAAATCTAAATCAGTTCTAAGATCCAGAGCAAAATGACACCTCCCGAATACAGTCTTTTCTTAGTTCCCAGCTGCAAGCAACCTCTCATCTTCTTCACTCAATAACACCTTTCTAAAACCTCTTATTGCATTACTCATTTTTTTTGGAAGGGGAGATAATTTTTTATTTTGATTTTGACTTACCCAAACCCAACCCTTCATTTCCAAAAACTAATTTGTTGCTCCTGTCAAGATTCATAAGGTATTTTGTCATGTTGTACAATGGAAGTCAATCTGTAATTCACTAAAAATGATGTAAAACATGTTAGTTTCCCAAGTAAACGTTTTTAGATCACCCTCTCCTTTAACATCCTAATGAACCACATATACACACCTGTTTTGCCAAGGATACACTTTGCTACAAACACTTAGTTCCATGTCTGACCCACTTTGTATTCTGACTTGAATGCAGGGACTTTCTATGTTTTCCTATCCTCATTTCCAAGCACAGTCCTGGCACAGAGCAAATACTTCAAAAATGTTCCTGGGTAGAAAAAAAAGAAGGAAAAAGTGAGCAAGGAAAGATAAAAGATAATTTAATGAGAGGATTTCTGAAAGCAAATATTTTTGGTTATTAATAATTCTCTCTAATTACAGATATTCCAGAGACTAATCTTAAAGGACACTTAAGAGCCTACACCTTGCCTTAAATCACAACCTCGGGTGACACTGCAGTGACACATGTGCAGGAGGGAGACACAATGACCTGTTTAGCTCTCATTCTAGTGATCCTCGAATAGCATCATCATTGATACAGACGTACTCTTTAAGAAGCTCTCCCGTGTGTGTGTGTGTGCGCACACACACACACTGTATTCTTCTTCGGCCCCATTTACATACAAAATCTAGAAAATCGAACAGCAATGAATTTCTATCATTTTTTAAAAATTAATTTTTTGCCATAGGAGACTCTTAATCTCACAAAACAAACAGGGTTGCCAGAGGGAGGGGGTAGGGAGAGAGTGGTGGGGTTATGGACATTGGGGAGGGTATGTGCTATGGTGAGTGCTGTGAAGTGTGTAAGCCTGACGATTCACAGACCTCTACCCCAGGGCAAATAATACATTATATGTTAATAAAAAAATTAAAAAATTAGTTTGTTTTCAGAAAACAAATTTGCTGATGTGTCATTGCTGTTCTGTATAAGACTGTTTTTCATATTATTCTTCTATCTCTGGGACTTGGAAATGAATTAGCAATGTGTTGCAAGCACTGATATGACAGTTGGCTGACAGGCTTTTGCCACATGACTAAATACTCTTAAGACAAAAGGATGCAACCTAAAATAATAAGTTAGTATTATCTACTACTGATCTAATATTAGCAGTATTAGGTCAGGCCTCTTAAGTCACCCTTCCTTTTCTTTCTTTCTCCTCCCTTCCACATACTTTAAAACCCTAAGCTCTCTTTTTCATTTATCAAGTGTAATTTTTAATTTTTTTGGATCTTTTATTCCAAGAAATGTGAGGTGAAGGAGGAGAAAAGTCTGATTTTCCCCTTCTACCCCACAACACCTAGCTCAATACATTTTAGTTCATTTGTCAAACTGAAATTCAATGTAATATTCTTTTATGGGTCTTATACATTCAGAATATGTTGGGGAGATCATGCCCTATTTTATCAGAGAAGAACAAAAGAAGGGTTTGTTTAAAGAGTACTATAGTAAGTATATTTTCCATTCACCTGGATGAGATAGAAAAATGTAAAAGGAAAAGAGAAAAAAAAATCCCTCCTTTCAAGGAGGAAATTAACCTAGTGAGAACAGTCATACTGTTGGGAAGTAATTTGATTAGTTTTTAGGTTCTAGCTAATGAGACCAAGTCATTCATGAAAAAATCTCTGGGAACTGGTTTGCTTTGCTCTGCCCATCACCACAGATGGGAGCCCTAATTCCAGCCAGCCACCAGATTTGTCATGGAGCTGGCAAAAAGCCCAAATACAGTAGAAACCAATCATCAATACCAAGAAAGCAATATATACATATGTACTTCATTGTAGTTCTGTAAACTCATTGCGCTGGAAGGAAAACATGTTGAATTAATGCTTATGAAATAATCACTGGTTCTGTTGTGCAAATTCATGAGAAAGAAAGCTTTTAGTAATCAAATGTTTCACTGATGACTCAATATTCTGTGTTTTCTCAAATATTTGAACCTGAACTAGAGGCCACTGAATGATAAATTGGCTGTTCCTTTTCCATCATTTGGTTCTATCCAAACTGAAACATGTTCTTCATTTAAATGTGTTCAAATCTAATATTGGGAAACACTCCACAGTCTTGTATTTGCTTTAATTTATGTTTTTAATATTTCCTTATTGCTCCTCTAAAGCAACGCACATGTATAAAATAGAAAAACTAAACAAACCAAATACCATACATTGCAACTAAGTGTAGGTAAGATAAACAGTTAGGAATTTAATTTATTACTAAAGCATTATTATGAGAAAGAATAGACCTAAATCTAATAGATTAGAAAAATTAAAGCATTCATTCTAAGTCTCGTTATTTATCTAAGAATATCAGAAAAATTCAGTGTAATTTTAAAGCTTGTACATTTAATTTACTGTTGAAACCTACAGGTTAAAACTATGATGTTTCAGAGAGAAGAGCCAACTGCAGTTCCATTTTGTGTACGTGTTGATCTTTGTTATGACATTATTAAAATAGAGAAAAATTGTGCTACTCTAAAAGATCTACATATAATCATGTTATGTAGAATATATCCAACAAAATAGGGTAAGCATTCTTACATACTCTTCAAGTCATATATGATAGACATTTTTTTAGTTTTCCTATTTTTACATGTACAAAAAAATATAATTTTGTTTAAGCCAGGGGTTTGGTTCCCAATAAACTTTTAAAAGCTAGAACAGCCCAGAGGCAGTACTTTGGAAAAGAAAAAAGAATTTTGACATGCAACCCTTGTCCTGTTTTGCCACATACTTGCTGTGGGACTTTGGGCAAGTTAGTTAACCTCTCCAAGCCCCTGGATCCCCATCTATAAACAAGGAGGACAGTCATCCCAGAGTGGTTTTGGAGATTAAATGAAATAATACATATACATTCATTAGCACAGATAAAAAACTGGACTAATGCTAATAAATGTATTATAATAGGTACAATAACATTACCAATATGAATAATGAACAATGCAATTATTATCATAAAAAATTTTTATCATTCATTACAGAACATTCTCATGACAGAGAATTTGCTTGGTTTTATTTTTAATCATAAGACTATCACACAATAAAGTCTGAAAATTCCCCAGTGCACAAAATTCAGATAATACAGAAGTAGATGTATATATATAGTAAATTATAGAAGTGCTCTCAGACCTCTTATCCCTTCAGCTTTCTCGACCTTTCCACTGTCCTTTCAAGTAACCACGTCACAATTTGGTCTTTGCTCTTCCTGATTTTTTTTTTCCAGCCACTTGTATTTCTTTATGTGCTTAGATATCTGTATGTGCTTAGATGTGCTTAGCATATCTAGAAATATGGCTTTATTTTGTTTTTATGTAAATGGCTCATGTAAAAATGCTCTGGAGTATTACATAAATTAGGTATGTCATTGTTTATTCGGCTATTTCTCTTTTATGAACATTTGGAACATATTTAATTTTTAGCGACTATAGAGAATGCTGCAGTGAGAAATATTGTACAAGCCTTTCTGTGTATGTGGCACATTTTCTGGGATGGGTATCTAGAAATAGAAAATCTTAATGGAGGGGGGCTCCTGGCTGGCTCAGTGGGTGGAATATGGGACTTGATCTTGAGGTTGTGAGTTTGAGCCACATGTTGGTTGTAGAGATTACTTAAAAATAAAATCTTGAAGAACAGAAAAAGACAAGCCCAATAGGGAATTATGAGAAATCAAAATTTTAACATATATTGCCCTTTGAAGGTTCTAACAATGTGTAACAGCCATGTGTGTAAGGTTATAACAATGTGTAATTTACACACCTAACAGCCATGTGTACATGGCTGCATGTTTATTTATTTATTTATTTGAAGGACTAATTGCTGCAAACCTACTAATTAATGCCAGGTACTAGGCATATTGTACTTTCCCCCCAAATCTTACATTATAGAGGAATGAAACAGACAAAAAGCAATACACACATAAATAAGTAAATAATATCATATATTAGAAGATAAGTACTATTGAGGAGATAGAATGAGAAATGCTGGGTAGAGGAAGGACTACAATTTTAAATAAGGTGGTCAGAATAGATCTCATTGGATATATGGCATTTTAAAATATATTTTATTTATTTATTTGAGAGAGCAAAAGCGCGAGTGGATCATAGGGATAGAGGGAGTGGGAGAAGCAGACTCCCTGCAAGCAGGGATGCCTACGTGGGGATCAATCCCAGGACCCAAGATTGTGACCTGAGCCAAAGGCAGATAGACGCTTAACTGACTGAGCCATGCATGTGCCCAGAAGTACAGCTCTGGAGCCAAGCTCTGAAGGATGTAATAAATTTAACGAATCTAGAATCTACAGAAAGCATTCCACTCTTCTCTGGTTTCCAAAATCATTGACAATAACCTTTTCATCCCCTACATACTGCCCCCTCACATACTTCATCCTTTATAAATGACCACCTTCTTCTTACTCAGTTTTTCTTGAATTTGTAATGCAACAATATCACTAAAATATGTCTTGAAATTTTAAGTGTTTTAAATTCATTTTTTCCAGTGGTTTTATGGGGTCTTTGAAACTGCAGGTTTATATTTTCATTCTGGATATTTTTTTCCATTGAGTCCTCAGTTATTTTTTCTTTGCAGTTAGTTATATATTTTTCTTAGAGACAATTTCTCATATTCTGCCTTGTGTACCATCCTTTCTTCAATAAACTTTTTGTTCCTTTCTTCCAAGGTTTGATTTTTTTTGTCTTCTGTCCTTGGAAATATCAACTTGAGTTTGCTACTTCATTGTATCCTATATATCCTATGTCTTTTTCTCTTTTGGATTCATTTTTTTTATCCTGATGTCAGTAAACTCTATGGAATTATTTCAGGTAGAGTCTATGAATGCTGAACTATCTGAGCATTTATATAATTAAAATCATCATTTTCTTACTCTCATATTTGAATAATAATCCGACTGCTTATGAAATTTTAGCCTCAAAGTAATTGTCCTTCCTTTTTGTTTTTTTTCCCCCAGTGTTAATGAGATATAATTGACATATTGTAGGGTGTACAATATAATGATTTGATGTGTATATATGCTGTTAAATGATTACCACATAAGCTTATCATTAATCACCTCACATAGTTACAAAATTACTTTTCTTATCATAGAACTTTTAAGATCTACTTTCTTAGCAACTTTCAAATATATAATACAGTATTTTCCCTCAGTTTTTTGAAAAACATTTCTCCACTGACATCCATAATAATGGCTACATTATTGAAAGTTTACAAAGTTCAAACTTGCTCTATATAATTCTTTAATTGATGATATCTCTTAATTGGAACTGAAACCAGTGTAGTTCAGTTTTAGAAGTGAAACTGACGATAACAATTCGATTTTAGCCCTTTGTGGGTAAAATGCCCGCCCCCTTCTTGTCTGCCAAGGGCTTTAAGATTTTCTTTGTATCCTTAAAGTTTTCAAATTTCAGCAGGCTTGTCCTTATTTCTCCTGCTTCACAATTAATGAGAATTTAATTCTAAAGATTTGTTCTTTTCTTTATCTCCTGAAACATCCCAGTATTGATTTTTCTAATATATTTTTTGAAATTCTGTTATTCTTTTAAAGTTGTTAGATGGCTGTTGATTTCCTGAATTACTCCTTTACCTTTCTTAACATTTTCTTTTGTATTTTCTATTTCTTTTTCTTAGACTTTCTGCTCTTTAAGATTTTCAAATTTCAACTTACATTTAAATTATGGTCGTGCTGCTTGTTAGACTGTTTTTAATTTAGGAAACATTATTTTTAATAAACCTTCCCAGTCATCTGTTTGTTCACTTAGTCCTGCTCTTTTGGTTTTTGTTTGTTTGTTTGTTTGCTTTTGCTTTTCTTGAAGTTGGCTATGCTTTGTATATATTTATGTTAACAAACAGACCAGGTGGATGATTTCACATGGTTTGAAAAGGTTATCCTATATTTATGTAGATCTATTTTTCAAATAGTCCTCTTTTTTAAATAGAAACTGACTGGGATTTCATTAAAATGGTGGATTATGTGAAAATGTAGATTTCCCTTTTGTAAACATGGGATTGAAACAGACAGGAAAGATCAGATAGTTCCTTCTCTGCCTCCTTGCTAACAGGAAGAAAACTTTGTTATGCTAATTTCACTTGGCACACAACCATGTTTCCATTAATTTATTGTTATTGCTTCTTATTTACCTTTAATTTTCTTTTGTGGCAGTTAGAGGTACCTCAGGTTCTCTTGTTATGTTCTGTGTCTTTCCCAGGATACCCTATACCCAAATAGAAAACATTCCCTATCAGACAATTACGGTTCCTTTTTTTTTTTTTTTCCATTTCCTTTGTTGTTTCTTTTTTGGTATTTTTATTATTGTATGTAATTCCTGGGTTCTTTTCTGGGCCAAATAATGTCTTCGACTGTGTGTGTGTGTGTGTGTGTGTGTGTGTGTGTGTGTGTGTGTGTTGAGGGGCTGATGAGAAGAAAGGAAGAGAACTAAAAGAATGTCTAGAGTCAATCTTGCACATATCCTTTTTTGAAATCATGGAAATTTTTTCCTGAATCATGGAATGATTTCCCTTAATAGGTCTATTATTCTTCTATATAAAGCAATGTTTTAAATCATTTGATTGCCCCCTAAAAATTCAACAGTGAAATTAAGACTCTGAGAATGCCTACCTTCTAGAAAGAATATGTCACTGCAACTTTAGGATATAAATATTCCAGCCTGAAGGACAAAAGAGAGGAGGAAAGAACGAACTACACTAGGTTTGCAAAATCTGTATTCCAGCCTTGGCTTTGCTCTTTTCTAGTGTGACCAGGATAAAACCCAAGTTCTCTGAGCCTCAGATAGCTAGTGTAAAAGGAAAGAATAACATTTGTCCTACCCCAACATGTGGGATTGCCTGCCATCAGTGTCAAAAATACAGTTACATATAAGATGACTTTGCAAAGTGCTATGCCTGATTATATTTTTATTAAGGAAATATTTATCAAATGCCTTTTAAGTGTCAAGTTCTCTTTTTGGTAAATATTGGGGTTTATACAGAGAGAGAGGTCACACAGGGGACAGAGTGATATGCTCAGGAGTGGCTGGAATTTTTTGTTGAAAATCAGAAGCCTGGAGAAATATAAATGAAAAGAAGAGTGGGGTAGGAATCCAGGTCTGAAAAACAGAGCTAGTGTCACTGGGGATTGGAGAGGATTCTGGTGAATAGGGCCACGTAGTTGGAGAAAGAGCTCATCTGGGGCTCTCTCTCCACTAATCACTCCATTGGATACACTGTGTACTCTTTAACTATATCTACTTGAATCTACAGGTTCTTTAAACTCTAGAAAAGCAGAACTGCATATCGTTTTCTTACGTAGTCACCAGTACATTTAAATCAAAGTTGATTGTTTCATTTATTTTTCCATTTAGAAACTAATTTTGTAATTTCTGCATGATGTGAGATACGCACTTCCATCCTTTTTTTTAAAAGATTTTATTTATTTATTTGACAGAGAGAGACCACAGGTAGGCAGAGAGGCAGGCAGAGAGAGAGGATGAAGCAGGCTCCCTGCTGAATGGAGAGCCAGATGCTGGGGCTTGATCCCAGGACCCTAAGATCATGACCTGAGCCGAAGGCAGAGGCTTAACCCACTGAGCTACCCAGGTGCCCCTACACTTCCATCATTAAATCAAGTTTGCATTTGTGTTCAGGGCTGGTAACTGGTTAAATCACATGTTGCCTCAGTAACACTTTTAGGGTTGAAGTCCGTCAAACACTCTTCTATCATACCCAAATTTGGATTCCACAATACTGTCAGAGTAGTATTTCCCTAAGGAGGATTTCTATCTCCGGAACTAACCTCCCACATTGTTTTGACAAAACCCAGCACTCATGTGTTTATGTACTAATTTGTCTGATTGTGTGGGAAGGTTGACAAATCCAGGCCCAGATAACAAAACTGAGAACACTTTTTATATTCTCAAAAGCAATCTGAGCATTCCAAAATAATGAAATGGTTAGAATAATTATTTTTATGAGTTGGATAAGTAAAGGATGGGTTCAAAACCAAGACATATTCTGTATAAATTGAAGATCAGCTTTAGCTTCTTTTGAATTATAAAATTTGTCTAAAAAGAGAGAGGCAGATTCAAGGGTTGCAAGTATATAAAAATGTATAAAAAACTCTAAAAAAAAAAAACCCACTTGTCTTTGAAACCCCGTCTACATGGTAGCAATATTCCTCTGGCTACATACACAAAATTTCACTAGTGTGGACTCTTTTGGAATGTGTATTCTTATTCTGTAATCCAAATCTTTTGGATACTGTGGAGTTGGCCAAGCTGTCTTCTCTGTGTCTCACTGTAGAACTCTTTCCACCTGCCAGGAGTTGAGAAAATGGGAACTGAAAGGATAATGACTGGAAATGCTTGGTCAAACTCCAGAGCAAATTGGGCGAAGTTATAAGATAGGATCGCCTTTAAAAGCACTGAAACATTTAGCTCATTGCTGAAGAGCTGAGTGAATCTGTCACTAGATTAACAATGGACTACTAATTGTTGAATAAGAAAGATCACTTAGCTTCTTTGGTCCCCTTATTGAGGGGCAGAAAAATCATTATCTTTCAAAAGGCAATTTATTCTTTCAAAATATTGGTTGTGATGAAATTTGTAATGACAAAGCCTAAAATTATAGTGAATCAAAATCTATACTTGTTTCTTAATTCAAGGAATAATGTTGCAATTTGATTATGCTCTGTTTTGTTATTACATGTATTTCTATAAACCAGAATCACCAGAGTGTAAAAAGTCTTGATCTTTGCAACAAAATGTTTAGGTTATATACATGTTTGATTGAGCAGCTAAAATAAACCCGTCTTTAACAATCCGCAGATACTCAAGTCAAAGCCCCATTTTCCACCTTCTTTTTGTTTCACTTTCTTATATCTTCATTTTTTTTTTCCGTAGTTTGCATCCGTATTAAACAAGTGGCATGTTAGATCATAATTGTGGTAATAATTTCTAATGTTATAATACATTTCTCTGACATTTACTAAATCGTGAGCTGTATTTCTTTTTGTATTTTATGTGTTTTACTTATTTACTTTTATATTAAACATCTTCTTTTCAACTTAAAAAGAACAGAATCTGATTTAAAGTAATCCTAGATAACAGCAGCAGTTGCTCATAAAAATTTGCTTCAAAAAATTTTTTTAATGTTGAAAATAAGGGTCTTTTTAGTGGGGTGCCTGGGTGGCTCAGTCCGTTGAGCCTGTGACTCTTGATTTTGGTTTTGGTCATGATCTTGGGGTTCTAGGATCTATGGGCTTCATGCTCAGCCTGGATCTGTTTGTCCCTTTTCCTCTCCCAGTGCCCCCTCCCCACTCATATTCTCTCTCTCAAATAAATAAATAAATCTTAAAAAATAAGTATGAAAGTAATAATATCTATTTGAAGTCATATGCTATGTATGTGTGATTATCAGGTTATAGGCATTGCATGTCTTTTGATAGATTTGTTCTGAACTGCTTTTGCCTTGGGCACTTCTCTCTTTCAGCTCTATTACCTTCTTGGACACCATCTCCCTTTAATCAATATATTTTTATTCGCAAAGGGAAATCTTTAACATAAAGCTCTTCTATAGTGTGCCCTATTAACTGCAATCTTCTTTAACATATATCTTTATGGTTGTTCTTGTGATAATCTTTGTACTCAAAGCTTCAAGAAATTGCTTTAGTTACCTTCCCAGAAACCTGTAGAATGGGTGCAGGAAAAAATGATGACTCTCAGTGTAAAATCCACTTGTTTTTCTAAATCTCTCTTATCTAATGTCCCTTGATCTTAGTCATCAAGGAAACAGGAAAAAAAAAAAAAAAAAAGACTATGCACAGTAATTTTTTAAAACAGAAGCTAGTTTTCCAAGGCTTTAAAATGTATTAGCTATATTAAGTTCAATTATTTTGAACAAATAAATCATCAACACTGTTTTTAATCTTGGAATGAATTAATTAGTAATTTCACTTGTGCTTTTTGAAAACGAGTAAACTCAACCCTTCAGGTGAAATGTTTGGGGCTCATGTATCCTTTAGAATCAACCCTCTGGACTGAATTATGTGTTCTCAGTTCTATTAGTTCCAGGATACAGCATTTTCGACTCTATCA
The DNA here is from genome assembly GCF_030435805.1 of Mustela lutreola. NCBI lineage: Eukaryota > Metazoa > Chordata > Mammalia > Carnivora > Mustelidae > Mustela > Mustela lutreola. The sequence goes on along the minus strand of NC_081297.1, from coordinate 75,511,166 downwards.
CTTAATATATATAAATATAAATATATATTTTTTTATTTTATATAAATATGTATATTTATAAATATATTCATTCCTTCGCTTATTCAGAAGCATATGCACTTATGCCCTACTAAAGACTTGGAAAATGATGTTTTTTAGGGTCCGTGATCAAAGGAACGAGACCGACTTAAAGCGAAAGTCAAGCAAAGCTTTATTTCGCGCCAAGCATCAAAAATCAAAGCGACCGGTCGGGGTCATCTCTTACAAAGAGGTGACGATAATGAGGACGACGACGACTCCAATGACGCTGACCCCAATGGTACTGCTCCCGACAACCATGACCACCCAACGACCACGACGCTTCGGATGACCAGGACGCTCCCAACAACTACCCTTTCCAGCCCCACAGACTGGGTTGAGCTCGGCCCACACATAGGTGGCCAATGAGATTGCAATACACAGGGTAAACCGCACAGTCATGCTAGGTTGGCAATACGGGTGACCAATTGAATTTCAATTTACCATAGTAAATATATGTGTGCCGCACTGATTGGATGTCTCCATCCAGCCTGGCCCGCCCCTGTATCTGTGGTTTGCAAGTAAGTTCCTCTGGGAGGGTCGGGGTCAATCCAAGTTTAAAACCAAATGGCTCCCTTTGGCTAACCAGGCCCCTACAGTGTTCTTTTCTTAAAATATGTGGAGTTTAAGAAACAAAACAAATGAGCAAAGGAAAAAAAAGAGAGAGGCAAACCAAGAAACAGACTCTTAACTATAGAGAATAAAGTGCTGGTTACCAGAGGGGAAGTGGGTAGGGGAGGGGTAATAGGTGATGGGGAGTAAGGAGTGCATTGTTGTGATGAGCACCAAGTGTTGTATGGAAGTGTCGAATCACTATATTGTACACCTGAAACTAATATTACACTGTATGTTAACTAAGAGCAATTTAAACAAAAACTTAAAAAAAGAAAAATATAACCTCCCTCTCTAACATGAATAGAACCACAATCCCCGCAAAGACTCTTCTGCTTCAGTTTCCTAAGTCTATAAGAAAAGTATCACAAATTAAAGGAAATATATTCTAAGAGCTATATTGTGAAAAATGTCATAAGTGAAATAATTTCAGGTAGATAGTTAGGGATGCACCTGTATCTTTAGAAATCTTACTTAATTTTTCTGTCACCAATTTGAAATGTTAACTGGGAATAGAAGATTTAAGGTAGGCAGATGTTGATATGTGGGTATTCGATTAGAAAGCTTTCAATAAGAAAAATTGGCAAAACATAATAAAATTTATCAATTAAAAGAGCTAGCTAGTCCATGTTGAAAGGAATTACAGGCAGAAAGTCAGAATCAGGATGTCTACACCCAAGCCTTGGATCTGCCATCTTCCAGCAGTGAATAAATTCACTTAGCATGCTTTAAATACCATAGATGGCCTTCCACTCAAACCACATTTGACCTTTCTATAGCCATACTTATCTAAGAAAAGAGAAGCCTAATATCCTTGCAGACTGAGTACGAGCAACTTGTCAGACTGAAGCAGTGCTAAGGAATGGACTCCTTGAAAGAAAAATGTTCTAGCTGATCTGCTACAGAATTTGAAACCTCCACGTATAGAATTAAGTCTCTTATACTGACATGTCATTTATGGAAGTTTTGCATTAAAAAACAAATAACTCTTTGAGATGAAACATATAAAGACCAATTAATTTTCCATTAGAAAGGGCTGGCTGACACTTATGAAACTCCTGCAGGATTGAGAAATAAAATAGGTAATTCAGTTGGGGAAAGATTGGCAGTTGAACTGCCAAGAATCTTGTCTAGTTAGAAGTTTCTAGGCTATTCCAATAAAGTAATCAAAAAGAATGCTTTGCTTACAGAAATACAGACTAGAAACATGAAAGCAAAAAAGTATAAACAAATAGAAGGAAGATGGCACCTGGGTGGCTCAGTGGGTTAAAGCCTCTGCCTTCGGCTCAGGTCATGATCCCAGGGTCCTGGGATCGAGCCCCACATTGGGCTTTCTGCTCAGTGGGGAGCCTGCTTCCTCCTCTCTCTCTGCCTGCCTCTCTGCCTACTTGTGATCTGTCTGTCAAATAAATAAATAAAAATCTTAAAAAAAAAATAGAAGGAAGAAGGGGAAGAGGAGAAGGAGGAGAAGAGGAAAGGGAAGGGGAAGAAGAAGTGAGAAGATGAAGAAAGAGGAAGGGAAAGGGCTTAGGAGGATGTGGGCAGAGAGGGTCAGGGGAAACAGAAGTAGAGGAGGAAAAGAAAATACTGGGAAGAAAAAGTAGGTAGAGATTAAGTAAAACAGAAAAACAATAACCAAGATTCACAAATCTGTATAAACAAAAGTGTGTTTCTGTCTTTTGTCTGTTTCAGATTCCTGTGAGTGTCGCTAGATGGACTGTCAGTATATTTAGAAAGCATGCTTGATAGGATCTACCTTAAATATAGCCTATCTGATATATGACATAATCACTGGGGAGTCTTGGGTGTTATGTCAAAAAGATAAAACAATCATTCACGTTCTAGACTTGCAGAACCAAGGGATGTGAGACCCATGAGTCACTATGGGCAGAGAAACGAAACAACCAACGAACAAAACCAATCAAATAGTTTCAGATATGATTCCCAAGACAGAAGGATGGATGAAATCACAGGCATTGATCTATAGCTGAGTTGCTTCTCACAGGAACAAATCTTTGAATCATTTAACATTAGTATTGATCATATGATCTCCCTAATAATAAAAAAGAGATCAAGAATTTTATCAGTAGCCTATAATAGGCATACAGTTCAATTATATATTATGTCCTATATATATTGCTAATATATTTAATATATTATTTATTCATTTCCAACCCCATTGAAAAACTAGTTTATCAAAATATCTAAAATGTAACAAATTGAGAATGAGTAAGATTACATTAATATTTCACATAGGGATGGTTAATATAAAGCAGGAAGAGAAATGTTTTTATAACTTACTGAAATAAAGATCTCTACTGCAACATTAGACTCTAATTTATATAGCATTTTCCAAAACTTTAAAGAGAAATAAGGAAATCAAATTCACATGAAAATGAAAAATCTCAAATCTAAGATTTTTAATAACCAACTTTTAGAATAACATTTCCATCGAAAAAGAATGTGTTCCAGGCCACATTTAAGCAAAATCTCTCTGACCTTGAAATGCTTAGGGAGGGAAGAGAACCTGCCTTGTCTCTCTTCCACTGAGCCTGGGAGTGAGGACACCCCCATTCTAAGCCACTGCAAAGCTCACGTACAAAGGACCAGGCAAAGCTGGACCTGGGGGTGTGGGGAGAAGACTTTAATAGCAGTGGGAGAGTCTTAATGGAAGGGTAGGATGAAGAAGGGTGGTTCTCTATCAGTGAGAAATGATTGACTCCTTCAGAAGAATTGGTGAGAGCTGAATGAATGAAGAGACTTCTTACAAAATGAGTGGAGTTAAAGGAAACCAGTGAAAAATTGGGATGACCCACAGTGAGGAAGAATCCCTCTTGCCCCACTCAGTGAGTATTTCCCCAGCATAATCACTATTTTGACCTCTAATGTCACAATTAACATATTAACATTATTAAAAATTCCAATCCATGGGGTGCCTGGGTGGCTCAGTGGGTTGAACCTCTTGCCTTCAGTTCAGGTCATGATCTCAGGGTCCTGGGATCAAGCCCCCCATTGTGCTCTCTGCTCAGCAGGGAACCTGCTTCCCCACCTCTCTCTCTGCCTTCTGCTCTGCCTACTTGTGATCTCTGTCTGTGTCAAATAAATAAATAAAATCTTAAAAAATAAATAAATAAGTTCCAGGGCACCTGGGTGGCTCAGTGGGTTAAGCCTCTGCCTTCGGCTCAGGTCATGATCTCAGGTTCCTGGGATCAAGCCTGGCATCAGGCCTTCTGTTCAGCTTCCCCTTTCCCTCTGCCTGCCTCTCTGCCTACTTGTGATCTCTCTCTCTCTCTTTGTCAAATAAATAAATAAAATCTTTTAAAAAATTCCTATCCGTGAACCTAGTAGTATTTCTCATTCATTTAGCTTTCATTTCATTTCATTCTTTTAGCTTTCCTCTGAGTTCTTTCATATTTTGCTTCACCTCTTTCACTCAATTTATTCCTAAAAATTTTAATTTGATGCTATTATAAGGTGTCGATTTTACAGTTAATTTTCTAATTTCTGGTTCCTAGAATATAGGAATATGATTGATTTTTGTATATTGATCTTGAATCCAAACATCTTGCTAAATTAACCTAAATTGTTAATTCCAATAGATTGTAGATATTTGGATTTTCTGTGTATAAAATCATAACATCTGATAATAATTAGAGTTTACATCTTCCTTTTGGCATATTGTGCTTTTATTTATTTATTTTTGTTTGTAAAATTGGTAGTGGTGTTTGCTTTATCATTTCTAATACTGGTAATTCGTGTCTTCCCTTTTTCTATTGTCAGGTTGTTTGTTTTTAAATCAGCCTATGATTTTCTTGATCTTTCTTCCTAGGTATTATGGTCCAGTAAAATACCAATAATTTAGACTGATAAGTTAAAAATATAATAGAAGTAGGAGAGGAAGAGTAAGAGAGGGAACATGCTTATCTCTTCATGTGTCATTGAAGAATCAAAAGATATGATGCTGGCAGAATAAGTACTAGATATTTAAAGTACTAGATATTTAATAGTTCAAAAACAGATGAAGAAATAAATATTATTAAACTTAAGTTGGGCTGTGGAGAAGAGGAGAGAAAATTTTATTGTTGCTCATAGTAAAACAATAATTAAACAATGAATGGTATGATAGAAAACTATAAATATATAGTTACTAGAAAAATTATAAATTTTCTTGATTATTATAAAATATAATAAAAAGGAAAATAAGGAAGATCACATGCTTCATTTATTAGTTCTTTGTTCACCAACAAGCATATGTTGAATAATTTTTGTGTGTGTCAGGCAATTTTCCAGGCTGTGAGGTATATGAGAAAAAGATGCATATGCTCCACCAGGGGAAGAAAAAAATTAAAAATGGACATAAAAAGCAAGCTATTAACCCGTGTAAAAGAAAAAGATAGGTATTGTCAAGAAAAGAAAAATGGAAAAGAATTGGTGGAAAGATGTTCAGAGAATAGAGAGAATCAACAATTTTTTTTTTAAGAAAACAGATTGATTATTGAATAGGCATTTTACTGGAATGGGATGTCCATCAAAGGAATCTATGAAAGAGATTATGAAGAAAGAAATCTTACCCTTTTATTGATTTATTTTTTATTAGTAATTATTTGTATTCTATAGATTTCTTACATATGCTCCTGAAATCTCACCCTTTTAAATAACCAAACAGATACAACCCTTTACACATGTTCTAAAGATAAATGTTAACTAGTCCTCAAGGAGGAGGGCTACCCAATACTATTTGTCACACACAGTCCCTCATAAATTCACCTGATAATTGAGGATACTCTCTGTGTTAGCTAATTGATTTTACAAAGGAAAAATAAACTCATATCTTTATGACAAGGGCTAGTTTTACAGCTTGGAGCAGACGCCACCAAAGTTAAGCTTCTACCCTATCACAGAAACTGGGAGATAAGCATGCTGTCTTGATGTTTACATTTAAGAGATGACAACTAGGTCCTTGAGAAAACATTCTTGGGTTGTGAAACTGGCAGGATTGCAATTTAAAAAGCTATACCTCATGGCATCTGCATGGTGTAGTGTTGGTCAAGTGACCAACTCGTGGTTTGGGCTCAGGTCACGATATCAGGGTCATGAGATCAGGCCCAAATAGGGCTCTGTGCTACCTGTGGAACATGCTTAGGATTCTCTCTCTCCCTCTCCCTCTGTTCCTCCCCACAGCATGTGCATGCACATGCTTGCTCTCTTTCAAATAAATAAATAAATCTTTAAAATGATATATCCCAGAGGCTCCTGGCTGGCTTAGTCAGTAGAGCATACAACTCTTGATCATGAATTGGAGTGCCAAGTTGGATGTGGAGTTTACTTGAAAAAGAAAAAAAAAGTATACTTCATTGAGTAAGGGTCATATCCTCCAAAATTCAACAGAATAGAGGGAGTTAGCCAAGTGCAGACCATGGTCCATGCAGAGAAACCACCCCTTGGCTAGTGTCAAACTGATCTCTATCAGTGAAGAGGTGTAGCAGTGTGGCTACAACAGAGGAAGTGTGGGAAGTGTGAGAAAGAATAAGAAGTCATGAGATAATGGAGGTCAGATCATGAAGCCTTTATAGACCAGTGGTAGTAGCTGAAACCTCCCACCAATAAGTGAAGCATATTGTCAGAAGAGCAGAAGGGTCAGAAGAGCATTTATTGATTTTTTTAAATTTTTTATTTTTTATAAACATATATTTTTATCCCCAGGGGTACAGGTCTGTGAATCACCAGGTTTACACACTTCACAGCACTCACCAAAGCACATATCCTCCCCAATGTCCATAATCCCACCCCCTTCTCCCAACCCCCCTCCCCTCAGCAACCCTCAGTTTGTTTTGTGAGATTAAGAGTCACTTATGGTTTGTCTCCCTCTCAATCCCATCTTGTATCATTGATTCTTCTTCTCAAGCAGAGAAACACAACTATCATATGATCTCCCTGATATGAGGAAGTGGTGATGCAACATGGGGGCTTAAGTGGGTAGAAGAAGAGCATTTATTTTTTAATCATTATAATTTTGAGTCTTCTTTTTTTAAATTTTTCTAAATTTTGAATGTTCTAAATGTAAAATGATTATAAAACAAACTGGGAAGGCAAGACAAATGATCACTTATTTTTTTTTCTGAGTACCTATTACGTGCCAGGAGCTCTGCTAAAACATGCGTATGGAAGTCACAGCCTCTTTGGTTTCCTCACATTTGAATGGAGATGATACACCTATTTTGCAATACTGTTACATCCCATGAACAGATATATTAAGAATAACATAGCTTAGCAAATGTCCAGCACATAGTTGGCGCTAGGGAATTTGTAGCTGCCACTGGTATTGTTCAAGGTCACAGAACTGGTAAAATGTTCCAAACGAGACACTTCTGGCAATAAAAATCCCTGATATTTCCCTCTCTGCCACACTGTCTTTTATAAGATGCAACAGAACAGCTGATGTCTCCAATTTTACTATGCCAGGTGTGTGGGAGTGATGGAATGCAGAGTCAGTCTCAAGAGGACCAGGAAAAAACTAGAAGCAAATGTTTGGAGCACATACGGAAGTGGTCCAAACCTGAGAAATGCCAGGGGATTGGCAATACAGGCAAGGCAGTGAGTCAGAACCCAAACAAGTGTTCATGTACCTGATACAAACAAATTCTGAAATTCTAGTTAAGGCAGAGAATCTGCTACCAAGCAAGCCAGCAAAACGTAGAGTCAGTGAAATTAAACCCTCCCTTGTCTCCACCATAAGCCAAATTTTTGCCTTCTGCTGAAGCGGGAATTGATCCCAGGATCAATTCCTAATGAAGTCCAAGGTTGCTCCTGTGTAACCTTGTAAAGAAGAGTAGAGCTTAAGCACAGAATTAGCGAAGTTCCTAAGCGCTGTCTAAAATTTGGAGTTTACCGGAGATCTCTGAGGAAGCCTTTTTTCACTCAGATATTGAACACATCAAGGAACAAAACAAATGGCAAATGGGAACTTGAAGCATAACCTTAGTAAAGACGAGCTGGGAAGACAGCTTATCATGACGTCCAAATGGGCTTCCCAACAGTGAATCTCAGAATTGACAAATTTCCTCACCCAAGCCAGTTCCCCAACTACTGCACTGAAGACAGTCCCTGCAGAGCAAAGATTCCCTAGGAGCATTTTGCTTCTTGTAAGCAATTTACACGTGGAAGGAAAACAGCTAAGAGCTGAATGAACCCAGGATGCTGGCCTTTCTCTCGGTTCCCGGACTACAGAGCTGTGAATCTGTTGCCCCATCTCCTGGGTCATTCTCTGTTCCTCTTCACATCAGGCTCAACAAATAACTACTTGCTCTTTAAAATCTCCTTCAGAAATCCTCTCATTATAGTCCCTAGATTGGATAATGTAGTCCCCCTTCCTGCTTTCACAGCACCTATACTTAGCTTTCTCAGAATACTTACCCCAGTTCACCAGTGACTGGCTGATCATTTGTCCATACTCTTACACTACTAGAAGCTCCCAGATGACTAAGACAGTGTCTTCTTCATAACCAGGTTTCTGGCACATAATAAGAGATTGGTATATATTTGTTGAATAAACATCTGATTTCAACTTCTTTTATGCTGGTTTATTCTCATTCCCCACATTCAACTTGGTCTCATTATATCCTTGCTAGCTGCCTGTTTGGATATATTGGAGAGAGGAGGCTCAGAGCTTTGTTTTTTTTTATATGAAGATGGGTGTAATGTTAGTTATTTTCTAAAAGTGACATCTAATTCTGCTGAGTTATCTGCAAACTCCTGTCAGTGTTCCAGAAAACTTTGGTCAGAAATTTGACCTTATCATGGACATATATATCTATAGCCATCTGTAAAATATGTAAGATGTCTTTTTTGAGTGAAATTAACTGAAATACACTCTTCAATTGTGCCTCTCTTAATTAGACTCTCCAAATAAATATGTTGGGGGGGAGCCTCTTCCCTTCTACTGAAGTTTGCTCTTTGGAACTACTTCTTACATTTCTTTGTACCTTTACTCATGCCACTCCTGAAGAGCTGGGGTGAATGGAATATGTGTGTGTGTGTGTGTGCACATCGCGTATGTGTGTGTAAAGGTAAGGGAGAAATCATAAAAGATGAATGTGTGTGTGTGTGTGTCCGTGTGTACACACACATGTATTTATATACATATATATGTGTATATATATATCTGGATTGGAATTAATTCTTAGAGCAAAAACAGAGAAGGTGTGTTAAGCAGGTAGATGACAACATCACTGTAACTGTTTTTTTAAAAAAGTAAATGGCTACATCATAAAACATGTGTAAAAGAAGGATCATCTTGAAATCAAGAGCTCTGATAATATAGGTGGGAAATGATGATTGCATGAAATAATTATTTTGAAGTAAATTCAACCAAAAGTAGAGATGGTTGTAAGAACACAGAAAGGTTGTTACATTATATCCATTTATAGAAAGGAGACTATAGCTATAGATTATAAAACATAACCACAATGATTAGGTGTACAGTTTATTTTCAAAGAATAGGAACAATTTCTTGCAAAGTGCCAGGGTTTTCTAGCCCTGGTGTTATTATCTACTTCCAGATGTTGTCTTGGTGTCATTCCACAGACTAACACACCACTTGTTTAGTATTGGCAAAGTATATCTGTCCTTGGGTTGATAAAATAAATCACATCACAAGCTACTGTCAATTTGTGTGCAGACAAAACAGAGTTGCTTTATTAATGCCATGTCTAATCTAAGCCAGGCTCACAACACAGTACTTTAGAAAACAATGATTCTTTTCAAGTTCTTGCCATCAAATAATTTTATTGTCCACAGGAAGATTTGTCTATTTTTTTAAAAATTTAATTTATTTACTTGTCAGAGAGACAGAGAGAGAGCGCGCACACATATGCAGAGGGAGCAGCAGGCAGAGGGGAAAGCAGGTTCCCTGCCAAGCAAGGAGCCCAATGGGGCACTGGATCCCAGAACTCTTGGATCATGATCAGAGCCAGAAGCAAACACTCAACTGACTGAGCCACCCAGCTGTCCCCAATGGAAGATTTAGACTTAGATGGAAGATTTAGATTTAGATTTTTTTAAATCATTCAAATAGCATTAACAATTGTTCTATGCTAGGTAGAGGAAACTCACCAATCAAGGGGATACAATTGGCAATGGAATGGATGCACTTAAGCATCAGTCACTTCAGACTTTGGTCCCAGATGTGAGGCTATTAGCTTATAAATTCCACCAGGACAAACATCAAAGTAAGAAAAAAAAATGATTTTAAAATACCTTCCCAATGTTTAGGGATGCCTGGGTGGCTCAGTTGGCTAAGTATTCGATTCTTGACTTTGGCTGAGGTCATGATCTCTGGGTTGTGAGACTGAGCTCATCATTGGGCTCCCTGGTCAGGGTGAAGTCTGCTTAAGGTCCTCTCTTTTCCTCAACCTCTGCCCTTCTGCCAACTGTGCTCCAAATAAATGAATGAAAAAATAAAATCTTTAAAAATAAATAAAATACCTTCCCCACTTTCATTACTATGCCTAAAAAACAAAAAGGACCTTAAAAATTGCCATGTTTACAGGGAACATTTGACATGGTAAAAGTATTCTAATACAGGTGTAAAATACAAGTATTATTTTATCAAAGATGATATCAAAATATTCAAAAACATGAATATGTATCTTGAAGTTTTTTTTACTTCAAAAATGGCCACTGAGCCCACACCAATTAGATATATGCATTGCAAGCTGCCAGCAAAATGTAAAATTATCTAAACATATAGAACTGGATATTATTATTATTTTTTTAATTTAATTTTTTTATTTTTTATAAATATATATTTTTATCCCCAGGGGTACAGGTCTGTGAATTACCAGGTTTACACACTTCACAGCACTCAAAAAGCACATACCCTCCCCAATGTCCATAATCCCACCCCCTTCTCCCAAACCCCCTCCCCCCAGCAACCCTCAGTTTGTTTTGTGAGATTAAGAGTCACTTATGGTTTGTCTCCCTCCCAATCCCATCTTCTTTCATTTATTCTTCTTCTACCCACTTAAGCCCTCATGTTGCATCACCACTTCCTCATATCAGGGAGATCATATGATAGTTGTCTTTCTCTGCTTGACTTATTTCGCTAAGCATGATATGCTCTAGTTCCATCCATGTTGTCGCAAATGGCAAGATTTCATTTCTTTTGATGGCTGCATAGTATTCCATTGTGTATATATACCACATCTTCTTGATCCATTCATCTGTTGATGGACATCTAGGTTCTTTCCATAGTTTGGCTATTGTGGACATTGCTGCTATAAACATTCGGGTGCATGTGCCCTTTTGGATCACTACGTTTGTATCTTTAGGGTAAATACCCAATAGTGCAATTGCTGGGTCATAGGGCAGTTCTATTTTCAACATTTTGAGGAACCTCCATGCTGTTTTCCAGAGTGGCTGCACCAGCTTGCATTCCCACCAACAATGTAGGAGGGTTTCCCTTTCTCCGCATCCTCGCCAGCATCTGTCATTTCCTGACTTGTTGATTTTAGCCATTCTGACTGGTGTGAGGAGATATCGCATTGTGGTTTTGATTTGTATTTCCCTTATGCCGAGTGATATGAAGCACTTTTTCATGTGTCTGTTGGCCATCTGGATGTCTTCTTTGCAGAAATGTCTGTTCATGTCCTCTGCCCATTTCTTGATTGGATTATTTGTTCTTTGGGTGTTGAGTTTGCTAAGTTCTTTATAGATTCTGGACATTAGTCCTTTATCTGATATGTCATTTGCAAATATCTTCTCCCATTCTGTCAGTTGTCTTTTGATTTTGTTAACTGTTTCCTTTGCTGTGCAAAAGCTTTTGATCTTGATGAAATCCCAATAGTTCATTTTTGCCCTTGCTTCCCTTGCCTTTAGCGTTGTTCCTAGGAAGATGTTGCTGCAGCTGAGGTCGAAGAGGTTGCTGCCTGTGTTCTCCTCAAGGATTTTGATGGATTCCTTTCGCACATTGAGGTCCTTCATCCATTTTGAGTCTATTTTTGTGTGTGGTGTAAGGAAATGGTCCAATTTCATTTTTCTGCATGTGGCTGTCCAATTTTCCCAGCACCATTTATTGAAGAGGCTGTCTTTTTTCCATTGGACATTCTTTCCTGCTTTGTCGAAGATTAGTTGACTGTAGAGTTGAGGGTCTATTTCTGGGCTCTCTATTCTGTTCCATTGATCTATGTGTCTGTTTTTGTGCCAGTACCATGCTGTCTTGATGATGACAGCTTTGTAATAGAGCTTGAAGTCCAGAATTGTGATGCCACTAACGTTGGCTTTCTTTTTCAATATCCCTTTGGCTATTCGAGATCTTTTCTGGTTCCATATAAATTTTAGAATTATTTGTTCCATTTCTTTGAAAAAGATGGATGGCACGTTGATAGGAATTGCATTAAATGTGTAGATTGCTTTAGGTAGCATAGACATTTTCACAATATTTATTCTTCCAATCTAGGAGCATGGAACATTTTTCCATTTCTTTGTGTCTTCCTCAATTTCTTTCATGAGTACCTTATAGTTTTCTGAGTATAGCTTCTTTACCTCTTTGGTTAGGTTTATTCCTAGGTATCTTATGGTTTTGGGTGCAATTGTAAATGGGATTGACTCCTTAATTTCTCTTTCTTCTGTCTTGCTGTTGGTGTAGAGAAATGCAACTGATTTCTGTGCATTGATTTTATATCCTGACACTTTACTGAATTCCTGTATAAGTTCTAGCAGTTTTGGAGTTTAGTCTTTTGGGTTTTCCACATATAGTATCATATCATCTGCGAAGAGTGATAGTTTGACTTCTTCTTTGCCGATTTGGATGCCTTTAATTTCCTTTTGTTGTCTGATTGCTGAAGCTAGGACCTCAAGTACTATGTTGAATAGCAGTGGTGATAATAGACATCCCTGCCGTGTTCCTGACCTTAGAGGAAAAGCTTTCAGTTTTTCTCCATTGAGAATGATATTTGCGGTGGGTTTTTCATAGATGGCTTTGATGATATTGAGATATGTGCTCTCTATCCCTACACTTCGAAGAGTTTTGATCAGGAAGGGATGCTGTACTTTGTCAAATGCTTTTTCAGCATCTATTGAGAGTATCATATGGTTCTTGTTCTTTCTTTTATTGATGTGTTGTATCACATTGACTGATTTGCGGATGTTGAACCAACCTTGCAGCCCTGGAATAAATCCCACTTGGTCGTGGTGAATAATCCTTTTAATGTACTGTTGAATCCTATTGGCTAGTATTTTGTTGAGTATTTTCGCATCTGTGTTCATCAAGGATATTGGTCTGTAGCTCTCTTTTTTGATGGGATCCTTGTCTGGTTTGGGGATCAAGGTGATGCTGGCCTCATAAAATGAGTTTGGAAGTTTTCCTTCCATTTCTAATTTTTGGAACAGTTTCAGGAGAATAGGAATTAGTTCTTCTTTAAATGTTTGGTAGAATTCCCCCGGGAAGCCGTCTGGCCCTGGGCTTTTGTTTGTTTGGAGATTTTTAATGACTGTTTCAATCTCCTTACTGGTTATGGGTTTGTTCAGACTTTCTATTTCTTCCTGGTTCTGTTGTGGTAGTTTATATGTTTCTAGGAATGCATCCATTTCTTCCAGATTGTCAAATTTATTGGCGTAGAGTTGCTCATAGTATGTTCTTATAATAGTTTGTATTTCTTTGGTGTTAGTTATGATCTCTCCTCTTTCATTCATGATTTTATTTATTGGGTCCTTTCACTTTTCTTTTTGATAAGTTGGGCCAGGGGTTTATCAATTTTATTAATTCTTTTAAAGAACCAGCTTCTAGTTTCGTTGATTCGTTCTATTGTTTTTTTGGTTTCTATTTCATTGATTTCTGCTCTGATCTTTATGATTTCTCTTCTCCTGCTGGGCTTAGGGTTTCTTTCTTGTTCTTTCTCCAGCTCCTTTAGGTGTAGGGTTAGGTTGTGTACCTGAGACCTTTCTTGTTTCTTGAGAAAGGCTTGTACCGCTATATATTTTCCTCTCAGGACTGCCTTTGTTGTGTCCCACAGATTTTGAACCATTGTGTTTTCATTATCATTTGTTTCCATGATTTTTTTCAATTCTTCTTTAATTTCCCGGTTGACCCATTCATTCTTTAGAAGGATGCTGTTTAGTCTCCATGTATTTGGGTTCTTTCAAACTTCCTTTTGTGGTTGAGTTCTAGCTTCAGAGCATTGTGGTCTGAAAATATGCAGGGAATGATCCCAATCTTTTGATACCAGTTGAGTCCTGATTTAGGACCGAGGATGTGATCTATTCTGGAGAATGTTCCATGTGCACTAGAGAAGAATGTGTATTCTGTTGCTTTGGGATGAAATGTTCTGAATATATCTGTGATGTCCATCTGGTCCAGTGTGTCGTTTAAGGCCTTTATTTCCTTGCTGATCTTTTGCTTGGATGATCTGTCCATTTCAGTGAGAGGAGTGTTAAAGTCCCCGACTATTATTGTATTATTGTTGATGTGTTTCTTTGATTTTGTTATTAATTGGTTTATATAGTTGCCTCTCCCACGTTGGGGGCATAGATATTTAAAATTGTTAAATCTTCTTGTCGGACAGACCCTTTGAGCATGATATAGTGTCCTTCCTCATCTCTTATTATAGTCTTTGGCTTAAAATCTAATTGATCTGATATAAGGATTGCCACTCCTGCTTTCTTCTGATGTCCATTAGCATGGTAAATTCTTTTCCACCCCCTCACTTTAAATCTGGAGGTGTCTTCGGGCTTAAAATGAGTTTCTTGGAGGCAACATATAGATGGGTTTTGTTTTTTTATCCATTCTGATACCCTGTGTCTTTTGACAGGGGCATTTAGCCCATTCACATTCAGAGTAACTATTGAGAGATATGAATTTAGTGCCATTGTATTGCCTGTAAGGTGACTGTTACTGTATATGGTCTCTGTTCCTTTCTGATCTACCACTTGTAGGCTCTCTCTTTGCTTAGAGGACCCCTTTCAATATTTCCTGTAGAGCTGGTTTGGTGTTTGCAAATTCTTTCAGTTTTTCTTTGTCCTGGAAGCTTTTAATCTCTCCTTCTATTTTCAATGATAGCCTAGCTAGATATAGTATTCTTGGCTGCATATTTTTCTCGTTTAGTGCTCTGAAAATATCATGCCAGCTCTTTCTGGCCTGCCAGGTCTCTGTGGATAAGTCAGCTGCTAATCTAATATTTTTACCATTGTATGTTACAGACTTCTTTTCCCGGGCTGCTTTCAGGATTTTCTGTTTGTCACTGAGACTTGTAAATTTTACTATTAGGTGACGGGGTGTGGGCCTATTTTTATTGATTTTGAGGGGCGTTCTCTGAACCTCCTGAATTTTGATGCTCGTTCCCTTTGCCATATTGGGGAAATTCTCCCCAATAATTCTCTCCAGTATACCTTCTGCTCCCCTCTCTCTTTCTTCTTCTTCTGGAATCCCAATTATTCTAATGTTGTTTCGTCTTATGGTGTCACTTATCTCTCGAATTCTCCCCTCGTGGTCCAGTAGCTGTTTGTCCCTCTTTTGCTCAGCTTCTTTATTCTCTGTCATTTGGTCTTCTATAGCACTAATTCTTTCTTCTGCCTCATTTATCCTTGCAGTGAGAGCCTCCATTTTTGATTGCACCTCATTAATAGCTTTTTTGATTTCAACTTGGTTAGATTTTATTTCTCCAGAAAGAGCTTTTATATCTCTCGAGAGGGTTTCTCTAATATCTTCCATGCCTTTTTCGAGCCCAGCTAGAACCTTGAGAATTGTCATTCTGAACTCTAGATCTGACATATTACCAATGTCTGTATTGATTAGGTCCCTAGCCTTCAGTACTGCCTCTTGTTCCTTTTTTTGTGTTGAATTTTTCCGTCTTGTCATTTTGTCCAGATAAGAGTATATGAAGGAGCAAGTAAAATACTAAAAGGGTGGCAACAGCCCCAGGAAAATATGCTTTAGCCAAATTAGAGGAGATCCCAAATCATAAGGGGGGAGAAAGGGGATAAAAAGAGGTTCAAAAAGGAAGAAAGAAAAAAAAAGAAAAAAGAAAAAAAAAGAAAAGAATGAAAAAGAAAACAAATAAGAAAAATATAAAATAGAAAAAAATATATATATAAAAAACGTTAAAAAAGAAAAAGGTAAAAGTTAAAAAAAAATTTACCAGAAGGAGAGAAAAATACAAAAAATGAAAAAGAAAAAAATTAAATTAACTGCAAGACTAAAAAAAAAAAAATCACAGGGAAAAAGCCATGAGTTCCGTGCTTGGCTTTCTCCTCCTCTGGAATTCTGCTGTTCTCCTTGGTATTGAAACTGCACTCCTTGGTAGGTGAACTTGGTCTCGGCTGGATTTCTTGTTGATCTTCTGGGGGAGGGGCCTGTTGAAGTGATTCTCAAGTGTCTGCCCCAGGCGGAATTGTACCGCCCTTACCAGGGGCTGGGGTGAGTAATCCCCTCAGGTTTGCTTTCAGGAGCTTTTGTTCCCTGAGCGCTTTCTGTAGAGTTCTGGAGGTCGGGAATACAAATGGCGGCCTCCTGGTCTCCAGCCTGGAGGAGCCAAGAGCCCAGGGCCCCACTCCTCAGTGCGCCCTCAGAGAACAGTGCCCAGTTACTCCCGTCTGCCTGACCTCCGGCTGCGCTCCGAGCTCACCGAGCCTGCGACCGGTTCAAGGTAACACCGAGCTGTGAGCTTACTGTCGGCTCTGTCTCTGTAGCCGGCTTTCCCATTCCAATACCCGCAAGGTCTGCGACACTCAGACACCCCCGATCCTTCTGTGACCCTGCAGGACCTGAGGCCATGCTGACTCCGCGTGGGCTTCGCCCCGGTTTAGCCTCTGGAGCGATGCCCCTCAGCGGAACAGACTTTTAAAAGTCCTGATTTTGTGCTCTGTTGCTCCGCCGCTTGCCGGGAGCTGGCCCCTCCCCCCGGGGGTCTATCTTCTGGTCACTTTGGATTCACTTCTCTGCCGGTCCTACCTTTCAGAAAGTGGTTGTTTTTCTGTTTCCAGAATTGCTGTTCTTCTTCTCTTCAATCTGCCGATGGATTTTCAGGTGTTTGCAATCTTTAGATAAGCTATCTAGCTGATCTCCGGCTAGCTGAAGTAGTCTCAGCCTGCTACTTCTCTGCCATCTTGAGTCATTCTCCAGAACTGGATATTATGATGACATTCATTAAACATGGGATTTTTATAGATAATCTAAGTCTTCTACTTCTGTAAAGACTATAACTGAGGTATATCCTATTTCATGCGGCAGAGTCAATACAAAATTTCAGATGAAGCCCAGGACACTTGGCCAGTTTTCCGCTTGGACCATTGACTGTTATTTTTCTCATAAATCCCCTTTGTTCCCAGGCTTTCCATATCTAAAATATTCATTAGTATGATATATATGACAGTGACTGAAGCAATAAGAGTCCAGTTAGAGCATGACAGATTAAATGCATTTCTTCATGGACACTCCCTACTTGCTAAAATATCTCTACCATTTTAGATGAAGCATCTTGTTGAGTGTGTTTTGCTTATCACGGCAGGGCCATATTTGTGAGGAGAGCAAAACCTACATAAGAGGACCAGCCATCTACTGGGATCTGGTAGGTGGAATAATAGAAAAATGAATCAGTGTTACCCCACAAAGTTTAGGGACTGAATATTCTCCTAATAAAACCAGATGCTAGTAAATAAAGAACTCTCCATGTTGGTTCACTTAGAACTGTCCACACTCTTAACTCCCAAAAAGCAAAGATAGACAAGTTCCAGGAGGGTTTTTTTGATGACAGAATATGAAGACAAGCTGATGCCCAAAGTCTGCAGGTAAAAAGGAAACCTGTATGCCTCAGTTATGCCAAAGAATTTGGTGTAAAATCATAATGCATGATTTCACTTACACAATCCACTCATTCTAGATAGTCTAGAGTTCTAGATAGTCTCACAATTCTCTCAGCTTGTTCTGGGAATATCCATGGACATTCCAGTGGGGTTATCATATTACCTTCTTAACTACTTTTTGTACCTATATGACTTGTTGCTGTGGTAACTGTATGCCATGTCTGCTTACTATATGTGAGCCCTTCTGCTCACTAGTATCCACATGAAGTCTAATAGTTCAAAAGAAATGGCACCATGTCCCTTACTGCAAGCCATTGTAATAATTTCTTTTCAACATGGAAGCCATAGATATTGGTTCTTCTGGAGCATATGGTCCACACTTTCTAGATGTTAGCAGCCCCCAGTGCCCACCCCCTTCTCCCACCACCCTTTGTTGACATTGCACTTAAGTTTCAGATGGCAGTCCAAACAAGCTACTCTAGGAGATGCCCTATATGACAGACATCATGTTTCCCTCTAAAGTGTCCCTACACTCTTAAGCAATATCCTTTCTTTGACCCACACTGGTGTAACTCAACTCACTCATCAGGTTTCAGCATAAATTTAATTGCCCTAGGAAAGTATTCTCTGATTTACCTCTCTAAACTAGTTTAGCCATCCCCCGCAACCCTGCCACCCATAATATGCTTCCATAGTATTCTTTGAAATGCTTACTTCATTTGCTCAGTGTCTGTTTTCTCTGGGGGTACAGATCACAGCCTTCTGTGCTTAGCACAAAGCCTGGAACACTGCACAGAATTGGTATTCAATAAATATTGGTTGAACAAATAAACTCTATGATTGGAAAGACTTGATTCCTCATTTAATTGGATCCTTGCCTATAACATCTCCTGAACAGTCCTTCTGACGCTCCCACACTTGCCTGAAGTCTAGCGTGAACACATCATAAACTCAAGCTTGTGCTCATGTGAGCTCTTATAAGTAGATGGCAAATCCATGTTTCATATCTTCTAGGAGACTTCCTCTCTAAAAAATTGTGTTCTAACCAGGAAGGGTAGGCAAAAAACCTACAGACATAACCTCAATAAAGTGGGACTTTTTGTTTGATGTCTTTGATTGGGGTAAATGAAGGAGCTTTCAGATAAACAAACCTGCACAACCTGAGCAAATAAGAAAGAGACGAGAACAGGAAAACTACCACAAATGACTCAATCAGCTCCGCAGGTGTTGTCAAGGGCCCCGTTGGGTACTAGCTTCTGAGGTTGAACAGGTGACTCACGCCCTTCAGGAGGTCGGGGTTTGTAACCTGTAGCCCGGTGGACCTATTTTAAGAAAATGCGGCTGTGTAGGCACCTCGGCTGTGCAGCTGCTGCCGCCAGGACACCTGCTGAAGTGAGAGGAAGATGTTTCTTTTTCTCAAGGCAACAGAAACACGGTGTCGCTTGTCCACTTAACTCCGTGCTGTTGTTTTTCTCAGTGGCTCCCTCCGAGAAACATTTATTAACCATTCACTGGGGGCCAGTCTCTGTGTTACGTGAAATGAAGTAACAAGCTTACAGCTTCTTTTCTGTTTCTGTTCTTATGCCTTTTCCATAGAGGAAGCCGCACCAATGTGAATTCATATTAGAATAATATTTGGTGTCCTCTGCTCTGTTTCTCTTCTGTGTACAGCTATCAGAAGAACTTAGAGTCCAACCCCTACTCTGTCAGGCGTCTTCCAGACACAGCAGAGGACTAGAGGGAAGTTTATGGATCCCTGTCCTCCAGGAACTTAGAGCAAAGTTGAAGAAACAGGATACAATAATATAAAAAAGAGAGAACGTCATCCCTTTTTCTATTTCTCATTTCTACAAATCTAATCTTTTTTTTTTGTTTCCTTAGTATTTTATTGAAAATTTTAAATTTCTATCTTTATAGGTCATTATTTCCCCCCTTTTCCCCTTTCATTCTATATTTTGTTAATTGACATCATCATTCTATTTATTTTCCCCAGTCTTACCAGAGTTTATCCTTCAAGTCTTTTCAAATATACATACTTCTCTACTGTTTGTTGTTTTTCATGGATTCATGGATTTCTCTTATATAAAACAACTTATAATTTAACTCAGGAAGCTAGAAAACACACATCTACAAATCTAATCTTAAAAATCCATTTTTTCCCTCTAAGAGGCTGCACAGGCAGTAACATCAGAAAAAGCTACTTCAATATTCTTTTGTTCTTTTTTTGGTGGCAATTTTTATTTCACTGGGAATTTTAGCAGAGTCAGATTTTTACCCCCTACCAACCTGAACAAATTGACCCTTTCACTCATCATCTGTGCCTCTTTCAACTCTCTTACTTTCATTGATTGCTAGTTTTGCAAGCTTAAAGAATCTTTCTAGCAAGCTGCTTACACTGAATCCTACCAATTCTGATCTTTTGAGAACAACTGGGTCTTCACAAATGTTTATTAATAATGGTTTCAATAAAAAGAGGAGAGCTTCTGGTTTTTATTTCTTCTCAATCTGGAGTTTCCCCTTCTCATTTGGCTGTTGTCAGTTGAATAAGCAAGGCTCCTGCATATTTATTATTTTGCTAAGAAAAGCAAGGTGTTCAGTCACGAGTGTTGCCGGAATCTTGGGGAATTGCACTTTTCACGTTCAAGCAGGATGGCTTTGTGATGGATGGTTCCCTGGGCTCTTTTTACTCTGCTTTCTGCTGTTTCTCTTTCTCCAGCCCACTGCATGCTGTTGTTCATCTTGCAAGATGTCTGACATTTTAAAAGCTGGGACAAAACACTTAAAGAGAGTTGGAGCTCAGGAAGGAGAGAAACCGTTCAAGTAGATTGGCATGTTCCCAGAGCTGTGACAAGCTAGTTACTGCTTCACGGGTCAGACACCATACCTACCTTACCTTATTTAGTCCTCATAAAAGCTATATGAAATGGATGCAATTTACTGACATGAAACTGAGGCTTGAGGCAGTTAAATACCCTCATCAAAGTCCCACAATTACTGAGGAGTAGAGCTCAGAGTGAGCCTGACCTCCAAGTTCATATAAGTTGCTGCACACCCATGGAGCCCTTGGCACCGTGCACTATTGTTGTCTTTCCTTTTCTTTCTCTCAGCTATATCTGAACTCCTAAAAAGAATGTGCATGCTGTCCTTTTTCTTTTTTTTTTAATTTTTTTATTTTTTATTTTTTCCTCCTAACGGTATTAATTATTTTTGCACCACACCCAGTGCTCCATGCAATCCGTGCCCTCTCCAATACCCACCACCTGGTACACCAACCTCCCACCCCCCACCCCTTCAAAACCCTCAGGTTGTTTTTCAGAGTCCATAGTCTCTCATGGTTCACCTCCCTTTCCAATTTCCCTCAACTCCCTACTCATCTCCATCTCCCCTTGTCCTCCATGCTATTTGTTATGCTCCAGAAATAAGTGAAACCATATGATAATTGACTCTCTCTGCTTGACTTATTTCACTCAGCATAATCTCTTCCAGTCCCATCCATGTTGCTACAAAAGTTGGGTATTCATCCTTTCTGATGGAGGCATAATACTCCATAGTGTATATGAACCACATCTTCCTTATCCACTCATCCGTTGAAGGGCATCTTGGTTCTTTCCACAGTTTGGCGACCATGGCCATTGCTGTTATAAACATTGGGGTACAGATGGCCCTTCTTTTCACGACATCTGTATCTTTGGGGTAAATACCCAGGAGTGCAATGGCAGGGTCATAGGAAAGCTCTCTTTTTAATTTCTTGAGAAATCTCCACACTGTTTTCCAAAGTGGCTGTACCAACTTGCATTCCCACCAACAGTGTAAGAGGGTTCCCCTTTCTCCACATCCTCTCCAACACAAGTTGTTTCCTGTCTTGCTAATTTTGGTGTAAGGTGTAAGGTACCACTGGTGTAAGGTGGTATCTCATTGTGGTATCTCTCTCTCTCCCTGATGGCTAGTGACGATGAACATTTTTTCATGTGTCTGATAGCCATTTGTATGCTGTCCTTTTTCTATCCCAAGAAACTACTTCAATTCCTGACATATGGTGAGCGCCCAATAATATGTATAGAGAGCATAAATGAATGAATGCCTGTTTGTTCCTCTGACCACAGACTGTACCAATCACACTAATAGAAAGGAGGCATTTTTAGTAATGAAGTATACTATACGATGTCAAATTGATGTTGACATTGATAGCTATTTTGGTTTTATTACTAAGTTGTATCTTTTGAAATAAAATACTGTACTGTACTAATTTTTGTGTCTTCTATGCTGCCCAGCTGGATCCTAAGAGTTGGAAGCATTTGATAAGCATTAGTTCATTGAATGAATGTAAACTAGTTTGTAATAGTAAAACATGAAAAAGCCCATGATAAGCATTTTGCTTTTAAAAGATCATTCTGGGGGTGCCTGGGTGGCTCAGTGGGTTAAAGCCTCTGCCTTCAGCTCAGGTCGTGATCTCGGGGTCCTGGGATCAAGCCCCACATCGGGCTCTCTGCTCAGCAGGAAGCCTGCTTCCCCCCGCCCCTTCCTGCCTTTCTGCCTACTTGTGATCTCTGTCTGTCAAATAAATAAAATCTTTAAAAAAAAAAAAAGATCATTCTGGCAAAATGAAAGGGTATTTGGGAGGAGTGGGTATAAACATAATGGGAAGACTAGATCAGAAGCTATAGAGATGAATTATGAAGACTTGACCGCCAAAGATGTCAAAGATGTTGAAGCAACGTTTTTTTACGTATCTACCTCATCTCCCAAGGCATACAATAAAAATGTATAGAAATCAGAACAATAATCATTAACATGTCTGGAGGGACTGAGTACTTTTCACTTGGTCATAAGTGAATTTAGTAATATATGAACAACGAGATCCTAAAAAAGACATGAGAACAATATTTTTAACATAGATATTTTGTTTGAAAGCTTTTGCAAAAAAAATAGACTACCCTAATTAGCGTTCAATTGTGAAACAGTAAGTGGGAATGGCAGGTTGTACCTTTCCCTTTAGGATAAACTCCTCTGGGGCCTTCCCATCTGCTTCTGCTTTGGTTTGAGGTAATTTCTCTATTTCAATCTGTATATGGGTTCTACTTTCATTTCATGTTTCACTTGCCTCATGCAGGAAGAAAATGCCAAATCTTAGAGCTAAGAAATGAGATGCCGTAATAATAGTTCAGCTTCTTGTGTTGTCATAGCATTCAAATATTGAAGAAGAGGATCCAGCTAAAAATCATTTTCCAGGTACTGATATTAATATTGCTATTAAAGAAAGTGCCAAAGTGCTTTCATAGCATTCCACCGTTGGCAAACTGACCTACCATATGATTTCAGAATACTTTCTTGACTGTATCAAAAGGAATACAAATATTTTTAAATACAAAAGGGCTTTAATAGTGTGAAGTATAAATGATATGGACCCATCAAAGGGAAAAATACGCCCACATGCTACAATTGTTGCTTGTAATACAGAAAATTTGTCCTAAAGATAAAAGTTGCCAGATGATGAAAAAGAGATTCAAATACTAAAGTAGGTAAAAATTTAAGGAGAGGAATGAGATTTGACTGTGTCCAACATATTTTTATATACACATACCCATGTACTTTCATATAATAATGGTCATCTCTCAGAAAAACACCTGGCAAATATCTCTTTTATATGAGTTGATTTTTTTTTTAAGTGGATGGCTGGCAAAACAAGAACAAAGCAAAATGAAACAAAACGAAAATTGGGAGAGAGATCTCTAATTAGAAAGCTCATTTAGAGGAATCTCCAAGTTTTCTCTCAATATTGATTGAATGAGTAGTCTCATTTTATTGGAAGAAAACATTCTCAGTGTGTTTGAGGCAGTTGCCAAGAGTCACACGTTACCAGAGCTGGACCATTTTAGTCATGGCTCTTTAGCCAATGTATTTTGTTTTTTTAGGGAAGCAGAGTAGCATACTAAGAAAATCACTAGTCTAGGAGATTAAAAACAAAAACCAAACCAAAACAAAACAAAAACAAAAACCAACTTGTACTGAAGCTTTGTTCTCCCATGACTAAATGGATAACCTTGAAAGTCTTTTGAATTTTCAGGACTTTAGTTTCCTTGCATAAGTAGAATACCTACAGTGACAAAGTACTAGATAAGATATAAGATTGTTTTTAAATGGCG